>NW_014577241.1:320386-333556 GCF_000485595.1 Priapulus caudatus
AGAGATCTCACGTGCGCCTCAAACACAACGTCTCTCAGAAGGAGTAGTGGTAGAAGAGAGAGAGAGAGCGAGAGAGAGAGAGAGAGAGAGAGAGACGATGTTTGCAGTGCTAGTGCGTGGGCGGCGCGCCTGCACGCACGTACACGCGCGTCTGTCTACGTACATATATGGGAGCGTCTCGTAGCGTCACTAGCGTTCCAGCCAGCTTATACCTGTTTGAGATGGTTGTACGTGCGCATGCGCATGGCGCGTACTTTGGGTGTTGAATCGATAGCGAGCGGAGTGAGTGACTGAGAGATGGCGTAGTGTGTGGGAGCAGCGGTATGTGTGTGTGTGTGGGGGGGGGGCAGTGTACGGTGACTGGTAGAGAGAGAGGGGAGAGGGGGCAGAGAGAGAGAGAGAGAGAGAGAGGTCAGTGTGTGAGAGCAGCGGTGTGTGTGTGTGTGGTGGGGTGAGGGGCTGTGTACGGTGACTAGTAGAGAGAGAGGGGAGAGGGGGGCAGGAGTGCATCGTGAGGTGCGTGGGCAATGTGTGTGTAAGGTCAGGTAGAGGCCGGAACTGGTCATGTATATGTGGTGCGTGGGCAGTGTGAGGGCGTGTGTGGCGTGTGCGTGTGCGTGTATATTACGCAGAGAGAGAGAGAGTAAGAGGCGATGTATGGCGTGTTATGTGAGGTGTGTGTGCGTGCGTGCGTGCGTGCGTGCGTGCGTGCGTGCGTGCGTGCGTGCGTGCGTGCGTGCGTGTGTGTGTAAGGACTGGGAGAGGGGAGGGGGGCTGTGGGTTGTGGTGATGCTTGTCTGTTAAACAGTAACAACTCAACGATTAGCCACCGTCAGTAACCAGCAATGCACTCTTCCATGCCTCACTAATAACACTGAAGCTACTAAGCACTTGCTATGCGGCTACTCATGTTTGACTGATGTTAGTAAGCATTCTCTCTCAGCTTGCTCGTGTCTGACCGACTGACCACACACCTCACGCTGCTGCTGCTAGTACTTCCTTCTCTCCTTTCATCATGACATGCTAATCTAACTAGCCATGTCCGATTTAGATCTGTCCATTGTCCAGACCGATTTATTACATCACAACAAGAACCTATTGATATATTAATTGAAATGATCGTATGCGCTGTATTTTTATATACGAATGGCGATTCTGTGTGGACATGAGGTCTTCTTCTGCTAAGCATATCATACTAATTCATCAATGCGCCAGGGGCCGGTTTGTAACAGCGGTCGTTTTCGACGAAAGATCAGCGATGAAACATGTTAAAACATTAGAGTGACGTTGAGTCTGTTATAATGTAATATCGTCATGGAAACTCTTCAGTGTCTGGTCTCTTCAGCGTCCAAAGCACTGTAGTGAAGACAAAGACTGACGTCGATCAGATCGACAGATCGATTCTGCGAGCAGCAGCAGAGAAGATTTCAATATCAGTGTTTACTATAGATGACGGGAGCGAGTTCCCGTAAGGAATTACTGAGACGAATAATCTTGTCTGTTATACGTATAGTAGAATAGTAGAATGGCAGTGGTTTGATCGTGTTCAATCACATGAGAGTTGTGCCCGTAGTGGGTAGGTCTGGAGAAGTTGCACTTTGTGGTACAGCCGACAGTAACAGACGTACATACAAACTACTCACATACGTGAGACTAGACATAGAATCATCGGCTTTGTCACCGGAGGACGTTCCACAATGACACAGCCAGTCAAGGTCATAATGAAGGTCGCTGCTGCTGCTGCGGGGTTCATTAACATTCATTAGCCTCGTCTTCTCACGAAGAGTTTCCCATTACGAAGCACAGAAATAAGAAACTTGATCCCTACAAGTGGCAGCTGAACATGCCGCACAATATAAATATCTCCGGGGAGGGAGGGTAGGATAAGGGGACGGTTGAAGAGGCATCGATCTGCAAACATCACACGATGCTGCACAGCGCGACAACCATACAGGAAAGAATGCTGCTACTCTCTCTGCAAGACGGCAGTGCTACTCTCTGTGCAAGAAGAGGTCTGTCTACTATACAGGAAAGAACACTGACCTTTATCCAGAGAAAGAGATAGAGAGTACTATTCAGGAAAATAGTGCCGCCGTCTGTATGGGAAATGGTGCTGTCTGCTATACGGAAAGGAAAGTTACGCTGTTTCTACATCAAGGTGCTTCACTCTACAGGCTGCATTACGTAAGCCACCGGACGGAGTGCAAGTGAGAGATGTGTTGCATGCGTTTGTATGTTGTTGGGAAGCTGCGGCCAACACGTAGCTAACGGCCTAGAGGGCGTTAGAGCTTCACTCTCTCTCTCTGTGCCCGAGTTGTAGCCAGGGATGCGGAGAGACAGAGCGAGAGAGAAACTGAGATACAGGGAGAGAGAGAGAGAGAGAGAGAGAGAGAGAGAGAGAGAGAGAAGAGAGAGAGAGGGGGAGAGACAGAGAAAGTGCTGCATGGTTAGGGTGTGCCGAATGGTTTTTTCACAGGTGTAGTCCTGCATGCCGATATCGTGTGTGTAAGCGAGGCGTCGTAGGTGTCATAATAGTCTGCAATCACTTGTTTATATTATTAGAGCGCTGAAGAAGAATTTCCCTCATCGTCTGTCATATCATGTGACATATGTCATATCCTGGGCAGTATGAATTAGATATATTTACCAGCGGCTGCGCGCGTGCAGTATGAACATGTGCATATCTCACAGCCTAATGCTCACTACTACAGGAGGTGGTGTTTGGATGAAAGTAAAAGTGCTATACTGTATTGTACACATAGATGATACTGCCTGCATGTGGCTGGTGGCTACACACCGTAACGAAACAGTACGGTAACATGTGCTCACCGATCTCGACTGCTGCCTTGATTTGTGCACCGTGGTGCCGTAGCTAGTAGTATTGGTAGTCTATCAATAGATATATATATATTGATAGACTCCTGGTAGTATTGGTAGTATAGGTAACATCGCATCGTTATGATGGGAAAAAGTTTGTGGAAGGTTGGACGCGTTAATCAGATACACCTCGATGCCACGTCCACGTATTGCTTTAGTATTGGGAAGCATGAACATGGATTTTAAGTAATTCATAAATCAATTTTTCTAAAACGAGCAGGTTTATGTGTGCGCGCGCGCAGGCACAGAAATAAACAGGGAAAGAACTACTGCTTCTATCACGTTAACATTTGCACATCCCTCACCGTCTATTCAGTATTCTTGTCACCTACAAACAACATGGCGTACCAGCCGAGTTAATTGTCAGGACGGGGGAGCGAACACTCAGAGTCAGAGTCCCTTTACACCTCGTGAATTGCATTCGTCAGTTTTTCGAGACATATCCTCCCAACTTTGTAACATGCGAAGTCAGCAGGAAGACGAAAACAAGATGGCAGACATATTTTCGTGGTGCGGTCGTCGCGTCACAGCTCTGTCAGCCAACTCTCTCCAAATTTCGCATCACAACTCTCTCTCGCTGTGTGTGTGTGTGTGTGTGTGTGCGTGCGTGTGTGCGTGCGTGCGTGCGTGCGTGCGTGCGTGCGTGTGTGTAAAGGGACTCGAGGGACTCGGCTACGCGAGTGAGTGTGGACGTGCCTGCACGCGGGCGTGCTGTATGTATGTCCGCGAAACAGTGCGTTCTTGGCGCGCGCGCGCGCTCGGGCGTGTCTCGTGCGTGCGTGCGTGCGTGCGTGCACGCGCGCTCGGGCGTGGCGTGGGAGGATGTGCGCGCGCGTGCGTGCGTGCGTGCACGCGCACTCGGGCGTGGCGTGGGAGGATGTGCGCGCGCGTGCTTGCGTGCG
Source organism: Priapulus caudatus (assembly GCF_000485595.1). Taxonomy (NCBI): domain Eukaryota; kingdom Metazoa; phylum Priapulida; class Priapulimorpha; order Priapulimorphida; family Priapulidae; genus Priapulus; species Priapulus caudatus. The sequence goes on from NW_014577241.1 coordinate 324,166, forward strand.
TGTAAGCCATGAGAGTGGGAGCCGCCTTGTGACAGTTGTTTGTTCTTCTCACGAAGGTCGCGAGCCGCTATCACCGCGCGACACAGACGAAACGAAACGTCGGCACAGCGACGGCGGACGTCGCCGGCGTCGTCACAAGCCGCCGCCATGGCAACGCTACGTCTGGCAGAAAACCGTCGAGCGGCAGCACGCGTCGTTCTCGCGGCGGCGGCGGCGCGTCGAGGCAGCGGCGCCCCCTGGTGAAGCGTCGGGTAACGCGGCGATCGTGGGCATGCTGCGGCAGCTGGTCTCGGGGCAGCGGACGATGCAGCAGCAGCACGCGGAGGCTGAGCGAGATCGCGCCGACATCGTCGCCCGGCTAGACCACATCTACGCTGTCGTCGCCCGCGGCAACGACAACGACCGCCCGCGCGGGGCGGCGGCGAAGCGGGGGGAGGAGGCGGCCGAGGGAAACCTTGAGGCGAGGGAGAGCACGATGCTGATCGAGGAGGAGGGAGGCGAGGAGGAGGAGGAGGAGGAGAAGGTGGACGCCTCTTCGGGAGATGTGAAGTCAGAGGAGGAGGTGGCGGTGCACCCGATCGAGGTGAAGGTCGAGGGAGAAGACCTCGCCGCCGCGGAGGTGGATGAAGAGGAGGAGGTGGAGCTGCTAGACTTGACGTGCGAGGGGGAGGAGCCGGAGGCGGGCTGGCGGGCGGGCGCCGCCCCCATGCCCCCCGGGTTCGTCAGCTACATGCCTGCAATGGCGCCCCCTGTCGTCGACGGCGGGTACTACGGCGCTCGCGCATCGCCAAACATACAGCTGGTGTCAGCTCACAGCCTCGCCGCCCCCAACCCCTCCCTGCCGCCGCCGCCGCCCTCGCTCGCCCCCAGGTGGCAGGTCAATGCCGCCGCTGCAGCGCCGTACCCGAACTCGCGCTGGCCCGCCGCCATCGAGCCGTCGCCCGCGGTGCTGCCATCTACGTCGCGGCGCGCGGCGGCGGCGGCGGGGCGCGTGAGCGTGACGCTGCCCGTGCGTGCTCGTCGCCGCGCGGCTGCAGCCGCACAGCAGCAGCAGCAGCAGGTGAAGGTGAGCATCGACAGCGAGGTGCTTCTTACTCAGGTACGCTGCATCGGGCGCGACGTAGAATCACCGAAACACTTTGTCCTCAAGCTGATCGACCTGCTGTTCAGCAAGGAGGAGCTCGCGGGGAACAACGTGAAGGGAGGCATACTGTCGTTCAAGGGGCAGCTGATCAGGCGAGGGCAGCTTGACCCGCAGCGCATGCGTCTCATAGACAGCTTCGTCGAGCAACGATTCCCCGGGTTCCGCGAACAGCCGGGGGCCGTCAGCGACATACACAAGGCCGTCAACTCCAAGTGCAGGAACGCGACGATGGTGCAGAAGAAATCGTGAAACTTAAGACGTTGTGTGAGTGACCAGCAGCAGCGAGCAGCAACCAGCAGCAGAGCAGGCTAGCAGTAGCAGTTATGTGTAGACTCAGCTTGAGCAGCAGCAGCAGCAGCGTGAGCAGCAGGCATAGCAGCAGCAGCAGTTAGCAGGCAGCAGGCAACAGCACCAGCAGTAGCGCGTTATGTGTAGTCTGTTGTGTCTCAGTAGCAGTAGTGATTCGCCTCTGTTTTCTTGCAACATTGCACAACATTCGCAACATTCGCACGGTTGTTCGTCGCACAACGACTGCTGCAACGTTGCACGGTTTGCCGCCGGCCCCACAGCTTGTTGTGTGTTGATGATGTGTTCCAACACGGCATATGTGTGTTGGCAGCGTAGCAGGCAGCGGGTTAGCAGCAGCGGGTAGCAGCGGACGGGCTGCAGGGCAGCGGTAGCGGAGGACGATGCAGGCAGCATGTACGATCCGGACGGGGACGATGCAGGCAGGCTGTTTAACAGGACGGTGCAGGCGCAGCGGGTAACAGGGACGGTGCAGGCAGCGGTGCAGGGACGGTGCAGCAGCCGGTAAGCCCAGGGCGGTGCAGGCAAGGGGTATGCAGGGACGGTCGGCATGCAGCGGGTAGCAGGGACGGTGCAGCAGGCGGGTAGCAGGGACGGTTTGTCCAGCAGCGTAACAGGGACCGGTGCAGGCAGCGCGGCAGCGGTAAAGGGACGGTGCAGCAGCCTCGGTAGCAGGGGAGTGCAGCAGCGGTAGCAGGACGGTGCAGGCAGCGTAAGGCAGGACGGTGCAGGCAGCGGGTAGCAGGGACGGTGCAGCAGGTGCAGGACGGTGAGGCATGCCGGCGGTAACAGGGCGGTGCAGGCAGCGGAGCAGGGACGATTGCAGGCACGTACAGGCGACGATGCAGGCAGCGGTAGCAGGGGACGGATATGGCAGCGTGTAGCAGGGACGGTGCAGCAGCCGGTTGCAGGGACGGGTGCAGCAGCGGTAAGCAGGGACGATGACAGGCAGCTGTAGCAGAGGGACGATGCAGGCAGCGTAGTAACAGGGACGATGCAGCAGCAGTTTAGCAGGGACGGTGCAGGCAGCGGTACAGGGACGGTGCAGCAGCCATGGTTAGCAGGACGTGCAGGGCAGCGTAGCAGGGACGATTGCAGGCGCTGTAGCAGGACGGGTGCAGGCAGCCGGTAGCAGGCAGCGTAGCAGGGACGATGCAGCAGCGGTAGCAGGGACGGTGCAGGCAGCGGTAGCAGGGACGGTGCAGGCAGCGGTAGCAGGGACGGCGATGACACGCAGCGGTGAGCAGGGACGGTGCAGGCGCCGGTAGCAGCGGACGAATGCAGGCAGCGGATGTAGCAGGGACGGTGCAGGCAGCGGTAGCAGGGACGGTGCAGGCAGCGGTAGCAGGGACGGTGCAGGCAGCGGTAGCAGGGACGATGCAGCGCGGTTAGCAGGGACGGTGCAGGCCAGCCCGGTAGGCAGGACGTGCAGGCAGCGGTAGCAGGGGACGATTGCAGGCAGCGGAGCTAGGGACGATGCAAGGCAGCGGTAGCAGCGGACGGTGAAGGCAGCGGTTAGCAGGACGAGTGCAGGCAGCGCTAGCAGGACTGGTGCAGCAGCGGTAGAGGGACGATGAGGCGCCGGTAGCAGGGACGGCTGCAGGCAGCGGGTAGCAGGGACGGTTCGCAGGCAGAGGTAGCTAGGACGATGCATGCAGCGGTAGCAGGGACGGATGCAGTGCCAGCGGTAGCAGGGACGGTGGCGGCAGCGGTAGCACGGGACTGTGCACGGCAGCGGTGCAGGAGACGGTGCAGGCCCAGCGGTAGTACCACTAGTATCTCATAGATAGGCAGCAGTCAAATACGTGTGACGCCAGCTGCTGTCGACAATCATTCATCGTGGGTAGCGACGACGAAACTTTTAGTTGTAACTGTACATAATTTATTAAAGCTTGTGCGTCGAATTTATTGCGTATTTTAGTGCCGGTCAACAAATCTGTCGGCTTGTTCGTTTTGTGAATTTTCGAAGGTATCGATAGTTTCGGTCGGTGTGTTATCGTGAGCATTTATTCTAATAAACGTGTCGATTAATAAATATCGCATCGGTTATTAGTTTATTCGTTACACGCAGCTCGCAAACATGATCTACTTACATTACATCGATATTTCTCGTCGTTTGCGGCCACCGGTAACAACAACTGCAGGTGCGCTGATCAACTTTGGCATACCTGAAACTTGTTCACCTGAAAACACGTTAGCAATAACACGCTATCTTAACGCGTACACAGACACAGCAGAGAACTGTGATTAAGGACCGAGGTTGACTTCCTACTAGCTGCACCACGTGGCTTCCGAGACGCGCGTTAGGAAAGAATGCAGGTTTCCATGCCTCCCCTCGCTCTGACTACAGTAAATGCATGAGGGACTGCCTCAATCTAGATTGATCACCCGCTAGATCACCTGCTGTGGAGAACGAAGGCTCGTTCGAAGCGACGACCTCCAATAGAGACGTAGCAAACAACGCCAGTGGTGGCTACCTTTAAAATGAAGCACTGCTGCAAAATTCAGAGCGCGATAGCAACACTGCAGAGAGTGGTATCTACCTAGTACGTACCTTGCACTACCTCCGTATACAATTTGACTACTCCACACTACCCTCTGCCTACCTCCGCATACCTCGCGTAACTACCTCCTTACTACTCCACACTACTCCGTACTACCTCATACTACCTTCGCGACTACCTCTGCATTTTTAAAACCTTTCCGGTCCTACCTCCGACTACCTCCGCTACCTCCGCACTACCTCCGCACTACCTTGTACTACCTCTGCAACCTACCTCTGCCACTACCTCGTGCCACTACCTCCGTACTACCTCCGCACTACCTCCGTACTACCTCCGCACTACCTCCGTACTACCTCCGCACTACCTCTGCACTACCTCCGCACTACCTTCCGCACTACTCGCATACCTTCCGCCACTACCTCTGCACTACCTCTGTACTACCTCCGCACTACCTCTGCACTACCTCCGTACTACCTCCGCACTACCTCCGCACTACCTCCGCACTACCTCAGCACTACCTCCGTACTACCTCCTTGCTAATTCCCACACTATCTCCGTACTACCTTTGTAAGCTTTGTACTACCTCCGTACTAGCTCCTTACTACCCCCGCACTACCTTCGTACTATCGTTGTACTAGCGGCAGACACAGTAGAGTGTAGTAGCTACCTGCGTACTAGCTCCTTCTACCCCCGCACTACCTTCGTAACTATCGTGTGTACTAGCGGCAGACACAGTTTAGCGTGTTAGTAGGTACTCCGGTACTAGCTCCTTCACTACCCCCAGTACTCCACCTCCATACTACCGTTCGCACTACGCTTGCGGTCTACCTCCGTGCTACCGCCGCACTTACCTCCGCACTACTCCGCACTACCTCACGCACTAACCTCTGTGACTCCTCTGGCACTGACTCTGCACACCTCTGCACTACCTCCCGTACTGACCGTTCCGCACTACCTCCGCCCACCTCAGCACTACTCCGTACTACTGTCGCACGTGACCTCTGCACTACCCGTGCACCTCCCACTACCTCCGCACTACCTCCGCCACTACCTCTGCACTACCTCTGTACTACTCTGCACTTACCTCTGCAACTACCGTACTACCTCCGCCACTACGCTCCGCAACTACCTCCGCACTACCTCAGCACTACCTCCATACTACCTCCTTGCTAATTCCCACACTATCTCCGTACTACCTTTGTAAGCTTTGTACTACCTCCGTACTAGCTCTTACTACCCCCGCACTACTCCTACTATACGTAACTGTTACTAGCGGCAGACACAGTAGAGATGTAGTAGTTACCTCCTACTAGCTCCTTTCTACGCCCGACCACTACTCTCGTACTATCGTTGTACTAGCGGCAGACACAGTAGAGTGTAGTAGCTACCTCCGTACTAGCTCCTTACTACCCCCGCACTACCTTCGTACTATCGTTGTACTAGCGGCAGGAACGATAGCAGTTATAGCTACCGCGTACTAGCATGCGGACGTGTGGTGAATTAATGGGGCGGGCGCAGGGGGCGCGGGGGCGGCCCGGGGGTAGGGGGCAAGAGTGGGCAGCGGCCCTGGTGCGCGGAGCGAGATTGCTACAACCTCCTCTTCCTCTCATCACGTCTTCACGCGGCGACGGAAGTTGACGAGGTGTGCTACCCTGTGCGGCGGCCGACGGGCCAAGCCTGTTCTCCCTACAGTCTGATTTTTCCTTTCAGGCTCGCGCACAGGGTGCATGGTGAGATGATGATGATGAGGATGAGGAGGAGGATGAGGAGGAGGATGATGATGCGGGCAGACAGTATGTCGATGATGGGGAGAGTAAGATGGTCGATGAAGCCTCCATAGAGGGAGATTTTCGAAGATATTGACATGAACGATGATTTCAAACTCGATGAGGACGAAGATTCGAAGAGCGAGTTGAAGCAAGAGACGCCTCATCAGTCAAAGGTAAGACGTTTAACGTTCAATCAGTGTTCTTCTGTAGTGTGAAGTAAGCTTACCTTCGCCAGTATATTATAATACATCAAGATGGGAAGGTTTTATCCCGATATTAAGATGAAAAATTTATCATAATTATGCTTCTAAATGATTGACCGTGACAACATGATGACGTTGTTGATGCTTATGCCGACATGATACGGTCGACACGGATACGTCGACACGATTACGCGACACATACGCGACACCGATACGTCGACACGAGACGCCAACGACTAGTCGACACATACCGCATCAACACGATACGCGAACGTTTTACGCCGACATGATACGTCGACACGTCATACGTCGACCACGTACGCCAGCCCCCCGCGAACTCGACACGAATACTGCCGACACGATTGACTCGACACGGATACGCAGCACGATAGGTCGACACGATACGCCGAACGAATACGTCGACCACGATACGCGACACGTTACGCAGCACCGATACGTTGTCCCGATACGTCGACACGATACGTCGACACGATACGTCGACACGATACGCCGACACGATACGTCGACACGATACGTCGACACGATACGTCGACACGATACGCCAGCACGATACGCCAGCACGATACGCCAGCACGATACGTTGACACGATACGCCGACACGATACGTCGACACGATACATCAACACGATACGCCGACACGATACGTCGACACGATACGCCGACACGATACGTCAACACGATACATCAACACGATACGCCGACACGATACGTCGACACGATACATCAACACGATATGCTGACAGACGTCACATTACGTTGTGTTTTCGCCCGCAGCTGTCGCTGGAGACGCTTGCTGCCGGACAAGAGATCATCATGAGGCAGCTGAACGGCATGCAGGCAACCCTCAACCTGCTCGCAAATCGTTTCCTCGGCATGCCGGCAGCCGACGAGCAGGTATGAAGCCAGCGGTAACCGTGCGTTTACCGCATGACCAACGTACCAACATAACAGGAAGGTCACCAGAAGCGTAGCTAATCTATTTTTCCTGGGGGGGGGGGCAAGGCCATATACATGGTGTGTTCTGGGAAGGTGAACGCCTTTGACCATCTATTGTATCTATTTTTTTCTGGGGGGGAAACTGCCTCTGTGCCCCCCCCCCCCACCTAGCTACGGCCTTTTGCCGCATTACCAACATACCAACATAACAGGGAGGTCAATGTATAACAGGAGGGCCATACCGTAACAAGTACCATAACAAGAGGGTCATACCATAACAAGAGGGTCATACCATAACAAAAGGGCCATACCATAACAAGAGGGTCATACCATAACAAGAGGGTCATACCATAACAAGAGGGTCATACCATAACAGGAAGGTTGGGACAATGTTGCATGGACGTGCGTGCGTCGTGCAGAGCTCAGGGTTAGGGTTCCCCTATACGTCCCTATTGTCAGAGTGCAGCTTTGCTATTGTCAGCCACACACGTTGTGCATGCTCCCAGCTCATGTGTGATCACTGCTGCATGGAGATGGTAAAACATTGCTGGTCGAGAGTTTCCACATCTTTACTTAATACATAATGTAATATACTTATATATCCCCTGGGGGATCTCCCATTATGTACTATTGATATAATCCTTGTATAATACTTGTATTCTTGTACTTAACAGAATATAACAAACTTAAATAACTAATCATAATTATAATTAATAATAATGATAGGACGAATATTATGTCTTAGAATAATTATAATATTAGAATGTCCTATTATTTTGCCCTTGAGTAACGTTCTCTTGTCTCGATCGCAGGTCGTGACCTCTCTGCCGGTCGGCCAACCCGCGAAGGAAGAAGACAAGTTCATACGCGCCACTCCGGAGATCGGAGCCGCGAAAGCCGTGAGCAAAGACGCTGAGGCGCGGCCGGACGACGGCGCGACGCCGCAGCTGGCAAAGCGCCAACGCGCGCCGTCCCCCGAGATTGAGATCGTGCATGCGACCTCCGAGGTCAGGCAGGGGGCACCGCCTGCGGCATCGGGCGGCGGCGGCGGCGCGCGGCTGGAGCATCGCGGGGCGATGATGGCGCCACCGTACGCCGCTCCCGACAAGGTGCCAATGAGACCGGAGATGTCTCTCGCTCCGCTGCAGCAGCAGCGGCACCACGGTGGCGCCCTCTCTCACGCATCCATGTCCGCCGCCATGAGCAGGGAGATGCACCAGCTGTCCGCGATGCATAGAGGACCGGCAAACCCCGCGGTGAGTCACGCGATATATTAGTCTATGCTGCGTTGGTATCCTTGAGGCTGCATATCTTCATTTGACGTCACACTTATCTTTAATGTCCTCCTTGTGAAGGGCTTCGTGGCAGTATGCTACGCTAAGCCGCGAGGCTGCATCATCGGTTAGAGTCACCGCGCTCTAGCGTCCGCATTACGGCTTCGCGAAACTCTGCAGCGTTCGGCCGCCGATCAGAACAAATTGAATCGTCAGAGAACTGAACGATCATCTTTTCTATGCGATTCCAGGTGGCGCCGGCATCGTGGAAGCCATCCCTGCAGCAACAGCAGCATCTTCAGGCGGGCGGCAGACTCCCGGTAGATGCCGCCAACAGGTTGGCGAGGCCCATGCCTGCGCACGGCGGCGGCGGCGGCGGCGGCGGCGGCATGAAGCGCCCCCAAGTGGTGGTCGTTGACACGTCGCTGTACAGCCATTACCCACGTGAGTGTGCTGCGGGTCCAGACGGGCGAATAAAATTTTTAATTACTCTCATCATTACCGCGACCACTTTGATGCTAGTTACTAGATCGCTTATAGATGGCTTATTGACGTTGAAACCGACGATTGCATTCGCAATTAATTTTAAGACGACATGCAGGGGGCGGGCTGACGTAACGTCGCGGAGTCTCTTAGGAAATTCAGTAGTTAGTTTACGCAGTAATTTCTATCCTTATGGTGATCTTTCTGTGGTCCTGTGGGTACCTTACGGAACAATTTTTTGTATGTGTTTGAATGTATTTTGACTCCGGATATCACTTAAACAATAATTTTAGACTCATGATTCGCGTCATCTTTCAAGTCATTTTTTTAAACGTCGATGTCGATATCAGCGTGCTTACGTAGTGCTTATCGTTTGCAGTGCTGAAGCCTCTCGGTGCAGTCATCAGCAACCACGGTCGATGGCGAAACATGCCACCAGAGCGTGCTGCACGCCAGATGACACTGAACCTGGCGAGTCACTGCGTGTTTGGAGATGACGTGATGGCACAGTGCACGCTCAGCGGGTGGGGAGGTCGCCAGCAGCTACCACAGGATGGCATGGAACTCATCAAAAGTACGCACAAACTCTGATGTTATTGAATTATCAATATCATTATTATTATTATTATTGTTATACTATTGAATTATTATCATTATCATTCATGTTGTTATTAGTCTTAGTATTATTATTATTATTATTATTATTATTGTTAAATTCATGCTGTGTGATTAGTTTATAATATGAAGTATG
>NW_014577241.1:333566-348794 GCF_000485595.1 Priapulus caudatus
AAGATGGTCGATGAAGCCTCCATAGAGGAGATTTTCGAAGATATTGACATGAACGATGATTTCAAACTCGATGTGGACGAAGATTCGAAGAGCGAGTTGAAGCAAGAGACGCCGCATCAGTCAAAGGTAAGACGTTTAACGTCAATCGTGTGTTCTTCTGTAGTGTAAATAGCTTACCTTCGCCGTATATTGTAGGAGTTTTCCTTATAATACATCAGAAGGAAAGTTTATCACGAGTTATTAAGATGAAAAATTTAGTTTTCGTTACGCGATAGAATGTCGATAATATGCTTCTAAATATTGACATGCACAACATGATGGACGTTGTTGATGCTATGCCGACACGATACGCCGACACGATACGCCAGCACGATACGTCGACACGATACGCCGACACGATACATCAACACGATACGTCGATACGATACGTTGACACGATACGTCGACACGATACGCCGACACGATATGCTGACACGATATGCCAACACGATACGTTGACACGATACGTCGATACGATACGTTGACACGATACGTCGACACGATACTCCGACACGATATGCCGACACGATATGCCAACACGATACGTTGACACGATACGTCGACACGATACGCCGACACGATACATCAACACGATACATCAACACGATATGCCGACAGACGTCACATTACGTTGTGTTTTCGCCCGCAGCTGTCGCTGGAGACGCTTGCTGCCGGACAAGAGATCATCATGAGGCAGCTGAACGGCATGCAGTCAACCCTCAACCTGCTCGCAAATCGTTTCCTCGGCATGCCGGCAGCCGACGAGCAGGTATGAAGCCAGCGGTAACCGTGCGTTTACCGCATTACCAACGTACCAACATAACAGGAAGGTCACCAGTAGCATAGCTAATCTATTTTTCTTGGGAGGGGGGCAAGGCCATATACATGGTGTGTTCTGGGAAAATGACCGCCTTTGACTATCTATTGTATATTGTAAGGGGGGAAACTGCTCCTGTGCCCCCCCCCCTTGGCTAGCTACGGCCTTTTGCTGCATTACCAACATACCAACCTAACAGGGAGGTCAATGTATAACAGGATGGCCATACCATAACAAGTACCATAACAAGAGGGTCATACCATAACAAGAGGGTCATACCGTAAAAAGAGGGTCATACCATAACAAGAGGGTCATACCATAACAAGAGGGTCATACCATAAAAAGAGGGTCATACCATAACAAGAGGGTCATACCATAACAAGAGGGTCATACCATAACAAGAGGGCCATACCATAACAAGAGGGTCATACCGTAACAAGAGGGTCATACCATAACAAGAGGGTCATACCATAACAAGAGGATCATACCATAACAAGAGGGTCATACCATAACAAGAGGGCCATACCATAACAAGAGGGTCATACCGTAACAAGAGGGTCATACCATAACAAGAGGGTCATACCATAACAAGAGGGTCATACCGTAACAAGAGGGCCATACCATAACAAGAGGGCCATACCATAACAAGAGGGCCATACCATAACAAGAGGGCCATACCGTAACAAGAGGGCCATACTATAACAAGAGGGTCATACCATAACAAGAGGGTCATACCGTAACAAGAGGATCATACCATAACAAGAGGGTCATACCATAACAAGAGGGTCATACCATAACAAGAGGGTCATACCATAACAGGAAGGTTGGGACAATGTTGCATGGACGTGCGTGCGTCGGGCAGAGCTCAGGGTTAGGGTTCCCCTATACGTCCCTATTGTCAGAGTGCAGCTTTGCTATTGTCAGCCACACACGTTGTGCATGCTCTCAGCTCGTGTGTGAACACTGCTGCATGGTGATGGTAAAACATTGCTGGTTGAGAATTTCCACATCTTTACTTAATACATAATGTAATATACTTATATATAATCCCCTGAGGGATCTCCCATTATGTACTATTGATATAATCCTTGTATAATACTTGTATTCTTCTACTTAACATAATATAACAAACTTAAATAACTAATCATAATTATAATTAATAATAATGATAGGACGAATATTATGTCTTAGAATAATTATAATATTAGAATGTTCTATTATTTTGCCCGTGAGTAATGTTCTCTTGTCTCGATGGCAGGTCGTGACCTCTCTGCCGCTCGGCCAACCCGCGAAGGAAGAAGACAAGTTCATACGCGCCACTCCGGAGATCGGAGCCGCGAAAGTTGTGAGCAAAGACGCTGAGGCGCGGGCGGACGACGGCGCGACGCCGCAGCTGGCAAAGCGCCAACGCGCGCCGTCCCCCGAGATTGAGATCGTGCACGCGACCTCCGAGGTCAGGCAGGGGGCGCCACCCGCGGCATCGGGCGGCGGCGGCGGCGGCGCGCGGCTGGAGCATCGCGGGGCGATGATGGCGCCACCGTACGCCGCTCCCGACAAGGTGCCGATGAGACCGGAGATGTCTCTCGCTCCGCTGCAGCAGCAGCGGCACCACGGTGGCGCCCTCTCTCATGCATCCATGTCCGCCGCCATGAGCAGGGAGATGCACCAGCTGTCCGCGATGCATAGAGGGCCGGCAAACCCCGCGGTGAGTCGCGCGATATATTAGTCTATGCTGCGTTGGTATCCTAGAGGCTGCATATCTTCCGTTGACGTTACACTTATCTTTAATGTCCTCCTTGTGAAGGGCTTCGTGGCAGTATGCTACGCTAAGCCGCGAGGCTGTGTCATCGGTTAGAGTCACCGCGCTCTAGCGTCCGCATTACGGCTTCGCGAAACTCTGCAGCGTTCGGCCGCCGATCAGAACAAATTGAATCGTCAGAGAACTGAACGATCATCTTTTCTATGCGATTCCAGGTGGCGCCGGCATCGTGGAAGCCATCCCTGCAGCAACAGCAGCATCTTCAGGCTGGCGGCAGACTCCCGGTGGATGCCGCCAACAGGTTGGCGAGGCCCATGCCTGCGCACGGCGGCGGCGGCGGCGGCGGCGGCGGCATGAAGCGCCCCCAAGTGGTGGTCGTTGACACGTCGCTGTACAGCCATTACCCACGTGAGTGTGCTGCGGGTCCAGACGGGCGAATAAAATTTTTAATTACTCTCATCATTACCGCAACCACTTTGATGCTAGTTACTAGATCGCTTATAGATGGCTTATCGACATTGAAACTGACGATTGCATTCGCAATTAATTTTAAGACGACATGCAGGGGGCGGGCTGACGTATCGTCGCGGGGTCTCTTAGGAAATTCAGTAGTTAGTTTACGCAGTAATTTCTATTCTTATGGTGATCTTTCTGTGCTCCTGTGGGTACCTTACGGAACAATTTTTTGTATGTGTTTCAATGTATTTTGACTCCGGATATCACTTAAACAATAATTTTAGACTCATGATTCTCGTCATCTTTCAAGTCATTTTTTTAAACGTCGATGTCGATATCAGCGTGCTTACGTAGTGCTTATCGTTTGCAGTGCTGAAGCCTCTCGGTGCAGTCATCAGCAACCATGGTCGATGGCGAAACATGCCACCAGAGCGTGCTGCACGCCAGATGACACTGAACCTGGCGAGTCACTGCGTGTTTGGAGATGACGTGATGGCACAGTGCACGCTCAGCGGGTGGGGAGGTCGCCAGCAGCTACCACAGGATGGCATGGAACTCATCAAAAGTACGCACAAACTCTGATGTTATTGAATTATCAATATCATTATTATTATTATTATTGTTATACTATTGAATTATTATCATTATCATTCATGTTGTTATTAGTCTTAGTATTATTATTATTATTATTATTATTATTGTTAAATTCATGCTGTGTGATTAGTTTATAATATGAAGTATGCGATGTCTGGAATGTATGTCTGTAGGTAACATATTATAAGTGTGTGTGTGTGTGCGTGCGTGCGTGCGTGCGTGCTTGCGTGCGTGCGTGCGTGCGTGCGTGCGTGTGTGTGTGAATGGTCAAACTTGAGCTTTGATTCTGACGTGACGTATCTCCACTTCGTCGTTGCAGGCGTTGTGTCGCAGTACTTCCAAGGTTGCTTCACGTCGGACAAGTGGGAGAGCGTGTGGTCCCGGTGCGTCGAGAGCATTCGCGACAAGTGCAAGGGCCTGCGCAGCAAGGATAAATACAACAGGATGGGTCCGGAGCCGGGGCAGCCCGGGAGCGAGATGCTACCTCACGGCACCGCCTTGCACAGCGCCGCAAACATAAGAGCAGCAGATGCACAGATGGGGGTGCCGCCGATGGTCGGAAGAGCTGTGGATGGATGCAGGATGATGGAGGCACCGACTCCCGTTCTCTCTATAGCTGACGATGAGCCGCCGTTCATTCTAAAACCAGAGCCACAGTGGTTATAATTTACGTTATGCCACAATCTATTTTATGTATGTTCCGTATATAACCGTATGTTCATGCCAACGCAATGACCTTATATATCGATATGTATAAATATATGTATATGATATGATTACCTAATGTATTATTAAAAGCACTTGTATGGAGGTTATATATATGTGCATTTATATTTGTAGCACCAAATTAGACGACATGGAAAGAATTATTCGTGTGTTGTATGTATTTGCGTCCCTACTAGTTTGGGGGCATACATAAAATCAACATTTATCTGTTTAATATATTGTAAATAAATGCTAGAGCGATCATGAATACAACTTTTAGTTAGAAAAGTTGTATATAACCGATCATTTTACTAGTAAAATAAAAACGGATATCAATCAATAAGTATTGAAGAGTGAAACCAACGATATATGTGTGAATATTCCATTGAGGGTAATAATAAACTGTATTAAACACCATTATATGTTTTGTGTATAATAAACGATCTCAGTGCTGTTTGTGAATGGAAAACATTTGTGCGTCATGTTCTAACTGATCGTTTGAGAGCTAATCGAAGTATATATATACATAGTCTTACCTTCACATCACAGCAGCAGGGCGTGTCTGCGTCACACAACCCTGCAACCTCAACCTGCATGCGCGCTACGCCGCCGCCGCCATCGCAAATTTTAGCCAATCTCCGCTTGATCCCAGTGTGACCTCTTCGCATCGGCGGGAAATACTGAAACCGCGTTTTCGTTTTCTGTAAATGCAGAGCACGGCGTTGAGCGGCAACACGGACCTCACCGCACAACAGACGGCGCCACCGACGGTGGCACGGCCGCCGCCCGAGCATCTAGACAGGCGTACGCGCGGCGGGCCGCACGGACGGCGCCACCGTCGCGGCGCGGCGACAAACAAGAGGCCGTCGCGCCATCACCGACGCCCGAATTCCGATTCGTCGCTCAAACGTATAGCGGGTGCGGCGGCGGTGGCAGCGGCGGCGGCGGCGGGGCGGCGGGATGTGAGGATGAGGAGGAGTCGTCGTTAAGGAGCGGATGCAGCTGCAGCCTCATGGCGAGGCTGCGCACGATGCTGCGCAACCAGACGACGATGAATCACAACCAGATGGTCGCCATGGAGAAGCTCTGCTCGCTCGAACAACTCCTCGCCGGCAACCTTCGACCTCTCGACCCGCCACAGCCACCGCCGCCGACGGAGATTCCCATGGACACCAAGACCGCCGTCCCTCCCCCACGGGAGGAGGTGGCGCAGGCGTTGGTGTTGCCCGTGAGGAGGTCGAGCCGGCGAGCGAGGACCGGCAGGGGCGGCGGTCACCGGGACGCGCCGCGCAGCGACGACTACAGCAGCGGTGGGGGATATCACCTCGCGCTGCCCCCGCCGGACCTCACCCCGCGCTACGCCGCATCCCCGCCGGTCCTCGTACGCGTGAAGCAGGAGCCCGGCATCAACCTGCCCCCGCCGGGCCTCGCGCGACCCTACGACGACCCGCCCCCCGCGCTCGCGGCGGTTGCCACGGCGACGGCGGAGGCGGGGCAGCTGATGATGTCGCAGCGCGGGCCGCAGGTGATGGTGGGCGGCTCGGCGACCTTTATGATCCCGGTGGATGAGTACCGGCAGAAGGTGCTGCTGGGGTCCCGCGACGCGCCGACCTTCGTCATGCGGCTGCTGCGCGCGCTCGTGCCCCTCCACCGCCTCAAGGACATGAACTACAACGGCAGCCTCGGCTTCCGACGCATCCCGCCGGAGCTCATCGCCGTCATGGAGCGGCAGGCACAGCAGGAGTTTGACTCTCAGTTCCGCATCGGCCGCGACACGGGCATGGTCGATCGCATCAACATGGTGTGCCGCGACGCCAGGCGGCGCCACAAACGCAACTCTGTCCTCGGCGAGTAGGATGCGACGACGCCAGGCGGCGCCACAAACGCAACTCTGTCCTCAGCAAATAGGTCGCTACGGCAGCGGCGGCCGTTCACGGAATTACGTCTGCGATGTGGCGAAGCGAAGTCGATCGTTTGTCGTGGGAGGGAGAGGGTGCAGGTTTAGCGCAATTGTGATGTTTGTGGAATCGTCGTGGCGTGACGTGTTCCGTCCGTTATTGTTGTTGTTCCCCCTCCCTTCCCCCCCCCCGTTGCCGCACTGCTGCACGCCACTCACGGTGAAAGTGAATTACCCCAGGTTGGAATGGTCTCCCATTTTAATTGCCGCAAGTCAGAATTGCCGCTAGGCTTAAGAAGGAAGAATGGAAAGTTGAAATAAAATGGAAATACTGCAGAATTACTGCTGGGCTTAGCCGAATGAGCCGCTCTATAACTCGTTTATTTGCCTAACTTGAATGAACATTAAAGGAGAAGCAAAATTTATTGTATCTAATTTGATTTACGTGTGTGTGTGTGTGTTGTGTGTAAGATTTCTTCGCGACCGATAAATGCTGCTTCCGTGCGACATTTTGATGTGCAAAAAAATGCAGATTGTCACGTGCGAATGTACATGGTTTGGTCAATTGTTTTTGGTCGGGTTTGAATTCGATTCGACGAAAATCATGCATTACCGAACGTTTTTAGTTGCCGTGTTGTAACAAATCAATTATGAATAAAATACTAGTGCCACATTGTGTGAGTTTTTTCTAAATCCGAGTTTATTCCTGTTATCATTGCGACTGACTGTGCGCGGAAAATACATAAAAATAATTCTCGAAAACTAACTAATAACCCCAACACAAAATTTTTTGATGTGCGCGTTTTGCATGGACATCTAGACACGGAAAAAGAACAAAGGTCACAAACCCACCAATTGTTGTCTTTACCGACACAATAAACATTTTTGACATGCGCGTTAGTTTGCAAGGACAACAACACGCAGTGTCATCGTCACTATCCTGAATCACACGTACCACGTCACCTGCGCTTTATCTCGCCCCCCCATTAAATCGTCACTTAGTTCAATATACCTTCTCTTCAGCTTTGCACTGTCTCTCTCCAGGATCAGCACCTCTGCCTCTCGCCGCTGCTGCTCTCGCTCTTACACAAACTTATTTGCTGCTTACGTACAGGAGAGGCGGGCCGGCACGCGTGCAAGCGACGGCGTCGTCGCCGCGCCGACGCCGCGATACAGACGGGAGCCCTGCAGGTGGAGCTGCGAGCGAGTGGCGAGACCGCCGCCTGGCAGGCGCACGTGACGAGGCGTCTGCAGCATCTCGCCAGCAAGCTGGACGTGATCGGACTCGACGTCGCCGCCGCCGTCGCCGAGATGCGCGACGCCGTGCGCGGTAAGAGCCCGGCAGGGGGCGCCGCCGCTGCTGCCGACGCCGCGACGACGACTTACACGTTCGAGTTTCCGCAGCGCGACGACGACGACGACGACGACGACGCGGCGGGGGAGGGCGTGGCGGTCGGACGGCGGGCGGCGGCGGGCGACGAATCCGGACCCTCGGTCGCGACGAAGCGCGAAGCAGACGCCGACGCGCCGGCAGGTGGCGCCACCGACGGCGACGCCTCTTCCTCGCGTGCCCAGCAGCGCCCCCTGTCGGCCGATCCGTCGCGCGCGTCGTCGGGGGCAGGGAGCGGTGAGGACGCCTGCCCGCCGGGCGACCCCGCGTGTCGCGACGGGAAGGACGTCGCCGCGGCAACAGCGAGACTCGCAGACGTCGCCGCGGCAACAGCGAGAGTCGCCGACGCAGCAGCCGCGTCGCCCGGAAACGACGCCCTTCCCGCGGCGGCAGGTGTCGCCACTCGCGAGCACGTCGACAACCAACTCCAGGTTTACGAGCGGAGCGGAGCGATCAAACGTACGGCAGAGGGCAACCTGGTCGTGTCCGCGCACCCCGGCGCGCCCTACCCCGGCGCCCCCCAGTGGCAGCACCGTGGTTTCCCGCAGGATGGCGCCACCTCCTCCTCCCCCGCCGCCGCGGCGACCGGTGGCGACCCCGAGCTGTACGAGGCGGCGGCGAGCGGGTTCGGGCGTCCGCCGGCGCGCGCGTACGACGACCCCTACCGCGACCCCTACGCCTCGTCCGACCCCGAAGACTCGAGCGACTCCGAGGCGTGCATGATGGAAGCGGTACGCATCAAGCAGGAACCGTTCTTCGACGAACTCCTCGGCGCGGCATTCCCGGGCGCCGCCCCCGAGCGCGCGCTGGCGGCGGCGCCCCCCGACGACGGCGGCGCCATCTACCTCGGGCGCACGTGCGTCGCGATGCAGGCCAGCGACTACCAGGAGTGCGTGCGCAAGTCGAAGGACGGCAAGAGCCTCGTGCTGAAGATGATGGACTTTGTGTTCACGAAGACGGAGCTAGCGACGAGCAACCTGAGCGGGCGCACGAAGGACCCGGTGTCGCGGCAGCCGCAGCCGTGCAACGTGCTGGACGGCGAGCGGGTGAACGCGCTGTTCAGGCAGGCGCGCGAGGAATACCCGGGATTCATCGACGACATCGACGAGCTCAAGCAACTACGCGTCGCAGTCAACACCAAGTGCAGGCACACGCGCCTCAGCGTGTCTCAGTACCTGTAGGTGTGTGTCTCAGTGTGTCTCAATACCTGTAGGTGTGTCTGACTCTGTGTGTCTCAGTACCTGTAGGTGTGTGTGACTCTGTGTCTCAGTACCTGTAGGTGTGTCTGACTGTGTGTCTCAGTACCTGTAGGTGTGTCTGACTCAGTGTGTCTCAGTACCTGTAGGTGTGTCTGACTCTGTGTCTCAGTACCCATAGGTGTGCGTGACTCTGTGTCTCAGTACCTGTAGGTGTGTCTGACTCAGTGTGTCTCAGTACCTGTAGGTGTGTGTGACTCTGTGTCTCAGTACCTGTAGGTGTGTCTGACTCTGTGTCTCAGTACCTGTAGGTGTGCGCGACTCTGTCTCAGTACCTGTAGGTGTGTCTGACTCTGTCTCAGTACACGTAGGTGTGTCTGACTCAGTGTGTCTCAGTACCTGTAGGTGTGTCTGACTCTGTGTCTCAGTACCTGTAGGTGTGCGTGACTCTGTGTCTCAGTACCTGTAGGTGTGTCTGACTCTGTGTCTCAGTACACGTAGGTGTGTCTGACTCAGTGTGTCTCAGTACCTGTAGGTGTGCGTGACTCAGTGTGTCTCACTCAGTATCTGTAGGTGTGTGGACCTCTGTCTCAGTACATGTGGGTGCGCATGCCTCAGTGTCTCAGCGTCTCAACAACTCGTGTTCCGGTATCTGCGGCCCAGGCTCTCTCTCTACAGCTGTTTGTCAACTCAGGACCACCTATTGCCTTTCAACAACGTATTACACGAAAAGCACGACTTAATTATCCCAATGTAGACCGTCATTGAGGAAATAAATATATATGCACACCCTCACATACACTCACTGGCACGCACGCACGCATACATACACACTCACACAGTCGCAGGCGTATATGACGTTATGCATTACATTTCGTAAATATATAAGCTAGTGCAACTATAGAGACAAACCCGTTTATTTGAATATTAAATGCTTCGCAGGTTCACACATTTAAGAACAGTTCTAACCAGATAAAACAGAATAGTGGATCATTTATTTTATAAATTAACAAACATACTAGTAAAAAGTAAAGACGCTTATATTTGTTTTGTATATTAAGCTGTTGCCGAATGACCCCCAACTAACTGATAGCTCCAGCAAGGAATGCTTGTGAACTTTAAAGCTGCTTGCTATGATGGCAACGTTTGTTGCTATCTGTCAGCAGCACAGCATTCTGCAACGCATTATAAAAACCTTACATATTCTCGGTGGAATGTAAGTTTAGTGATATTGTAACATCGCGCAGTTGTACGTAACTCTAAGACTGGAATAATTCTAGCTAGGAAAATCTTCTGGGTCTCAGATATGTGCTATCGTATCGGGAGGGAATAAACATTTTGTTTTCATTTACTCCTGATGGTATTACCCATTGAAAATTTATAAACGTTTGTAATGATGGAATATAATTTTGTAAAAGAAAGCCTGTATATGAAATAAGTACTATTTTGATTTCAAGTTGATCACTTTTGTAATTACTGTACATGTGCTCAACGTGTGTGGGCAGTAGCATAAAGTGAATGCTGTGAAACACTGAAACTGGTTATTTACACATTAAAAATGATAGCACGTATAATGTAAAAGCTCCACGTATGCATTGCACACAAACTTCGTTAAGCAAAATGAAAGCCGACAGAAGACAAAAGTTTTGCAACAACAAACAACAACATCTTTATTTTAACATACCTATATATTTACACAGCAAAAAGCATCTTTCAACAAGCTTACTGCCTCCAGTCTACAAGGGCTGGTGATATTATAGAATGAAGACATGTATCATGCCTGCCACGGAAACTGTTTCATAGAAGACTTTGGAGAACTTAGAATGTCTATATATATTAACGAACTGTACCACTGCTGACAACACACAACATAAATACTGTTTAATTATTACACAACCTTGCATGATTTGCACACTGTCTGATGCTGTCGCATACGCCCTGTCTATAATAGCATGATACTGCGCCGAACAACATGCAAGGCAAATACTAAAGTTGACACAGGATTGGACCATCCATGCACTCTCATCACGTATACATAGTATTGCGTCGTGAACGTTTTATATGCAGCGTTTATTATTGTGAGCACGGGCAACGACGTTACATCATCGCTTCGTGATAACGCAGCATCCCTTCCCGCGTTAAGAAACAGTGGCTACACGTATGTCTATATTTACATATTGAGGTTACTGCGCATGAATTCGTACCCGTACGAGGTGCATTGTGGGAACCCAAGCCGCAGGCTCGACAGTGGACTCTGCAACTATGGCAACCTGGCATCCGCGCTCGCCATCTCCATGGTTACCGACGACGACGGTGACGAGGTCTGCTGCTCATGGTTACCGCGTCGTCAGATTCCCCGAGTCGTCGTTGCTGTACGTGCCATTCTGTAAGATAGACGACGGAGACTGTGAGAATTCGGTGACCTGCCGCATGCACCGATTACCAGTTACAGCCGTCATCACCCCTCCAAACATCGTAGGATCGCGCTATCATCGGATTAAATGACTCTTTAACAAACGGAAAGTAAGCAGAAACAATATGTGAACATTTAACAGATTGTGCACATCATCGTAGGATCGCGCTATCATCGGATTAAATGACTCTAACAAACGTTTAAATAACAAATAAACGAAAAGATGGGAACATTCAACAGTTTGTGCACATATGACTACTACCGGCGAGGTGTTTAGGTCTTTGTTGATTGCACAGCGAGAATGTTAAATGTATCCGTTCACAATGCAGCCCCATAGCGCCGTTGAGTCAGTTTCAAGACAGTGTCAAGGGCAAGGTTAGATACGGGCAATCGTCATCTAAAAAAGATAAAACAACATCGTAATTCAAACCAGCTAACTTCATCATCCTGTAACGCAAAGTTCACCTTACAACAATGCTACAGGTCTTAAGACTAATTATATTACAGACGAAAAAGTCAAGAAAACAACTATTCCATTATAAATCGCCCTTTACATCATGCAACATACATGTACTTATATATATATTTTCAATTACACGTAAGCCGGATTAGTGCATGTTGGAAGCAATATTGCACTTACCAATCTAATCTCAACCTTCCTGTTAGAGTTTAGCAAAAATCGTGATAAATAAAAATTGGTGGCAGACAAGTGCAAGGCAGAAAGTGCTAAGCACAGCCCCGACATGCAGATATTTTAGCCTCAAACGTGTGGCTAGTCGGGAATGATCGTTAGAATTAACTCAAGCAAGCAAATGCACATTGTCCGCGTAGATGTATTTCAACAACCATCGTAACGTGACCTAGAGAACGAAAGGCGTCAATATCATGAAATATCCTCAGGCAATATAACATTTGTAGACGCAGGCATAATTCCTAGAATTCCAGATTTTTGATTTTACCAGGTATACAGGGAGGGCAACAAGTGTGATTCAAAGATAGACAGGAGCCACGTGGGGCGAAAGTTGAAAAGAAAGGGAAAGCCACAGAGATGTGGTGGTGAAAGGGAGGACAGAAGAAAGAGAGGCGTTAGACAGCATTATCATTCATGCTTCACCCCTCTCCACTCTCCCCCTCCATCTCATCCTCCACCGCCTCCCAAGCCCCTCCTCTCTGTTCTCTGCCTCATCACCTTCCTGCCATTCTCTCATCTACCTCCACCTCTACTCCTCCCTTTCTGTCTGCGGCTCCTCCTCTCTTCACCCCTCTCTCTCTCTGCACTCATTTTCTTCTTCACCTTCTTGCCCCTCCTTGTCTCATGGTGCCTCGTGATATATTTTCTCCAGAATTCATAGGTCTACATTCAGGACATAAAGCCACTAATGAAGGTAAAGCTTAGCCACTGTGACCCAATTAACCAGAAGCAGATTCGATCCATATATATATATATATATATATTGTAGTGACCTCTGACCATTTTAAACTGCACTGGATCAATACACATCGGCAGAAACTAGCCAGAACCAGTTACTCAACATTACTATCCCAATAGCAAAGCCTCATCCACGTCCACGAACTAACAGCAAATCTATAGGAGAGCAAAGGTTTGGGTTTATAATAACCAGTATATATAGCAAAGGCCTATAACCAGACGGTTTTACATTCACCCCTGCTGATGGCTTTCAGGGAAGTTTGCAAGGTAGCAAATTGAAACGTACCACCAGTAAAACGACAATGAAAAACGCAACGTGCACCCCCTACAACATGGTATGTTACTCAACAAGATTCTATGCAGTGCTTATGAGGTTTGAATAAGTCATGCCTTGATACAAGGATGAGAGAAAAAAATATGTATGTGATCAAGAGCATATAACATGTTTATTTACATGCTCTTAATGTGAGGAGAAAACAACATGGGCAGATGAAGCTTACTTGAAAAGTCATACTACAGCGTTACAAATTGACACAAACTAAATATGACTTCCCGAGAAATCTGTGCCGACAAACACAACATTATGATAAAAACGAATAACCAGTTTCATAGTCATTCGTTTTTACTTGCTGTTGAATTGGCTTGCGTGCATGCATGCGAGCGTGTAAGAAATAAACAAAATTCTTTCAACATGACAACTATTCGCAGTATCAACTATCATCCAAACAATTCTACCAAACGTTTCCTACTGCGAACCTAGATGCTAGTTGTGAACAGAGGAACGTTACTGCGACCCCCCTCTCCCTCCATCCCTCCCACTCTACCTTCCCTGGTCAATACGCGAGGCAGAGAAGAAGGTACAAGAAGCCCAGCTGTGCGTGCCAGTAATCATGCAGCAATGCGAGACGCCAACAAACAATTAACAGTTGAAACAATTAACAGCCGTCGTCCTCGTTAACACGCATTCTGTAATCAGCTCCCTAGTGGACATGTAGCGGTTATGCGGACAAGTGTAGCGGTTATGCGGACAAGTGTAGCGGATACGTGAACAAGTGTAGGAACGGTTATGCGGACAAGCGTAGTGCAGAAGCCAAGCTATAGGCTGGTGCAATTCTCACGCCTGTGCTGTTTATGTGACCATGGATCGATCATGTGTCACGCTCCAAGCTCATCCCCAGTGCACCTCTCTCTCTCTCTCTCTCTCTCTCTCTCTCTCTCTCTCCCACAAACCCCAGGGGAAACTGAGCGGAAACCCAATGCAAATTTCCCAACTTTTAATAAAAAAACCCGCAATTCTCCTCCCCTCGCGTAACTCGAAGCACCGGAAATAAGTGAAGTGCATCTCACGTCAACATATTAAATAAATAATAAATAATAAATATATCGAGAGCTCCCGTTATCTCGCGGAGCTAACAAACAGCTAAGAGAGAGACGGCGGCCGGGGATTCGCTTAGAGTGCAGCGCGTAGTGTTTTAGGGTGGAGATGCCGCCTTCCTCCCCCCACGCGTGTGCACACGTACATTCTACAACAACTCCTGATGGTCGACACCATCAAAAGGGAAATCTATTTCCTCGACGACGCAGCCGTAGGCGAGAGGTGTCAGCTTGTAGAGGGTGTGCAGCGACACGCGCAAACATGGTAACTCGTCTGCAACAGAACCCACAATACTTCTGCCTGACGTCCGTCCGTCTGCCAGCGTGAAACCACCGTGCAGGCTGCACCGCTGCACCACCGCACACAGCATCCTACCCCCCCCCCTCCACCTACATCGTTACTCTACTCCATCCCAGCCTCTCCCGCCAATTATAGTACTTGTAATACTATAACATAGCCTTCTAAATCTGTACTTACTGGCCCTGGCGAGCACGCTGCCAATTGTAGCCTTTTCTCCTGACCCTTCTACCCTCCCAGCCCCACTGTTGTTGCTGTAACCAACACTAATACGTACCCTCCCCCACTGTAGCCTGCCTTACTGCTCCTGCTACCCTCCCAGCCCCACTGTAGTTGCTGTAACTAACACTAATACGTACCCTCCCCCACTGTAGCCTGCCTTACTGCTCCTGCTACCCTCCCAGCCCCACTGTAGTTGCTGTAACCAACACTAATACGTACCCTCCCCCACTGTAGCCTGCCTTACTGCTCCTGCTACCCTCCCAGCCCCACTGTAGTTGCTGTAACCAACACTAACACGTACCCTCCCCCACTGTAGCCTGCCTTACTGCTCCTGCTACCCTCCCAGCCCCACTGTAGTTGCTGTAACCAACACTAACACGTACCCTCCCCCACTGTAGCCTCCCCTACTGACCCTGCTATCCTCCCAGCCCCACTGTAGTTGCTGTAACCAACACTAATACGTACCCTCCCCCACTGCAGCCTGCCTTACTGCTCCTGCTACCTTCCCAGCCCCACTGTAGTTGCTGTAACTAACACTAATACGTACCCTCCCCCACTGTAGCCTCCCCTACTGACCCTGCTATCCTCCCAGCCCCACTGTAGTTGCTGTAACCAACACTAATATATACTCTGCCTGCT
>NW_014577241.1:348804-349871 GCF_000485595.1 Priapulus caudatus
CGTAGGATCGCGCTATCATCGGATGAAATGACTCTTTAACAAACGTTTAAATAAGCAAATAAACGAAAAGATGGGAACATTCAACAGTTTGTGCACATCATCCCTATAACTACTTACCGGCGAGGTGGGTTTAGGTCTGTGGGTGTTGGCACAGCCAATGTTAAATGTAATCTGTTCTACAATGCAGCCCATAGCCGTTGGCGTCAGTTTCAAGACAGTGTGCAAGGGGCAGGTTAGATACGGCAACTCATCTAAACAGATCAAACAACATCGTTAATTCAAACCCAGGCATCATTCTTCATCATCTTTTAACCAAGTTTCACCTTTACACAATCTACAGGTCTTAAGGACTAGATATTATTATACACGAAAAGTCTAAGAAAACAACTATTCCATTTATAAATTCCATTTACATCATCACATACATGGTACTTATATTATATATTCAATAAACTAAGCCGGTGATTAGTGATGTTGGAAGTCATATTGCACTTACCAATCTAAATATCAACTTTCCGTGTTAAGTTTAGCAATAAATCGTGATGACAAAAATTGGTGCAGACAAGTGCATGCAGATAAATGTGCTAACACAGCCCCGAACATGCAGATTATTTTACCCTCAAAGTGGTGCATCGGGATAATGTTGAATTAACTCAAGCAAGCAAATCGCACATTGGTCCCGTTAGATGTTATTCAACAACCATCGTCAACGGTGACCAGAGACGAAAGGCGCATATATGAAATATCCTCAGGCAATATAACATTTGGTAGAGCAGGCATAATTCCTATAATTCCAGATTTGATTTTACTCAAATACAGGGAGGCAAACAGAGGTGTGAGTTAAAGATAGACAGGAGCACGTGGGCGAATGAAAGGAAGGGAAAGCCACAGAGATGTGGTGTGAAAGGGAGAACAGAGAGAGAGGCGTTAGAAGCATTTCATTCATGCTTCACCCCTCTCCACTCTCCCCCTCCATCTCATCCTCGTCCTCCTCCACTCTCCCCCTCCATCTCATCCTCGTCCTCCTCCACTCTCCCCCTCCATCTCATCCTCGTCCTCCTCCACTC
>NW_014577241.1:357850-372069 GCF_000485595.1 Priapulus caudatus
TACTTATAGTACGTGTTAGTATGTGCTACTATCTTGTGTGTAAGCAAGCACGCTTACCAACACTAATATATACTCTGCCTGCTGTAGCCTCCCCTACTGACCCTGCTACCCTCCCACTCCCAACGAAGCCTACCACATCCTGGTAAAAATCACAAACTCTTAATATATAACCTTGGCCTAATAATGGGGCATGTACGGATTTGTTTTAGTTTGCTCCTTCCTATGTGGTATTTGTTTTCATTACGGTTTACACAAGAGTGAAGAATAAATACAAAAGAAGGGACAAAAATAGCACAGAACCGGATCGGAGCTGCCCATACTGCTACATAGATAGGCACGAGCTATTTTTATGAGCAGTTTCGCCCCCAATGCTTTCTGTGGTGAGATGCATTGAAAAACATAGAAGTATGTCAAGTTAAGAACCCACCACCACCCAGTTGTGAACATTAAACTGACACTCTGCCAATATTAAATTAAACTAGAGTGCAGGAGTCGTAAAATACTAGCAATAATGCCTCCGAATATTTTCTGACACCATATTCTTAGACGATTATTCATAAAGCTGTGATCTACGTATTCTCTCCTATGATCAATGCTACAACTCTACAACTGTGTAGTTCACAGATGTTTGTTAAAGTTAACGAAACCATAAGGTTCACGTGAAGTTCAGAACACGAATAGCATAAAGATTCCAGAACTCATCGACCTTACCGTAGTCTTTGTCGAGGAAATAAGCGAGCAAGCATCGGATTACGGCCTGGTGGCTAATGACCATGATGTTACCTTGCCTCTCCAGTTCCTATTTAATAAATTAATACAAATTATTCAAGAACAACGAAAACACGAGGCTAAAACCGAAATCAGTCTATTTCATAACACTATGCTCTCCCTCGAATTGTCTCTCCAGTTCATAATTAATAAATTAATACGAAGTATTATCTAATTTCACGATACAACGAAAACACGAAGCTAAAACACGGACTGAAATCGTCTACTTCATGACACTCCCCCCTCTCCCTCACAGAGACGTCAGTCTCATCACGCTCTGCCATAGCAGCTGGCACGTGCTGCCCCCTACACTGATGCGTGCTGCCCTCTATTGTACTCACCATTATCACCGGCTCGAGTCTAGCGACGAGGTCTTCGTAAGATTCGCCGCCGGGGTAGCGGTAGCGGAACTTGTTCTGATCCCTGAGCGCAAACTCCTGCGGAAACTTCTTCTCGATGTCCTGATATGTCATCTCCTCACAGACGCCCTGCAACGATGCAGATGCCGGGTGATGCAAGCCTCCCCCACCAGGTGGCGTGTAAGTATGCGATCACACACCACCAGGTGGCGTGTAAGTATGCGAGCATGCACGGGGGGGGGGATCACTTTAGCACATCGTGGTTTACGTGGTGATGCTTACCAAGCACGACCGAGAACCGTATCGTCACCCTACGCCTTGCTACTGACCCTCTGTCCCTCGACCCGTCTATAAACATGGCATCTGAGTAAGTCTCTCTCATGGACACACTGGTGACAGTGGTGACACTCTCATAGCCCTCTTACCGCGTCGATCTCGTTGAGAGCCTTCCAGCGCTCCTGCGTGCCTTCGATGGAGGCGCCAGTCTGGATCGTGCGCTTCATGTGACTCGTCCACACGCGCATGTGCGGCACGTTCTGCTCCTCAACGTACTTGGCCAGCGCCTGAGCGTACTGCAGACAACAACGAGGGTGTGTAAGCAAGCACGCAGATAGTAGCACATACTAACACGGATCTTATATGTACCTGTGTCTACAGCAAGCACGGAGATAGCTAGACACATATCTGACCACGTAACTATAAGGACCTGTGTGATACGCAACACGCAGATGTAGCCATCATAACACACGTACTATAAGTACTCTGTGTGTGAATGCAAGCCACGCAGATATGTAGCACATACTTAACACTACATAATGTATCTGGTTAAGCCAAGCACCGCACGATACGTAGCACCATTACAACACGGTACTATAATGTTACCTGTGATGTACGCAAGCAACGTAGATAGCTGTCACATGACTAACCACGACCTATAACTACCTGTGCGGTATAGCACAGCCACACACATATACCACCATCTAACACGTTACTATAGATAACCTGGTGTAAGTCAAGCACGCAGATTAGCAGCATCACTAACACCACTATAGCTACCTGCGTGTGATTAAGCTAAGCACGACAGATAGGTGCACCATACTAATATCAGGTATACTTATAAGATATCCTGGGTGCCTAACAGCACGCAGATAGTAGCACATACTAACACGTACTATAAGTACCTGTGTGTAAGCAAGCACGCAGATAGTAGCACATACTAACACGTACTATAAGTACCTGTGTGTAAGCAAGCACGCAGATTAGCACATACTAACACGTACTATAAGTACCTGTGTGTAAGCAAGCACGCAGATAGTAGCACATACTAACACGTACTATAAGTATCTAGATGGTAGCACATACTGACACGTACTATAAGTATCTAGATGGTAGCACATAGTGCATATGATGCATATGACGTACGTAGCAGGCAAGTACGTGGATAACGGTACGCACAACCAAGAACGACAATGATGGTGATGATACCAAGTACGTAAGCACGCATGTAGATACGCGCGCATGTAGATACGCGCGTATGACATACATAGATGCAGACGCTTCCCGCGATCGATGGCTATTTACCGATCCGCTCTCAACGTGCAGTCGGATCTAGCGCAATGTAGGGATTCTTTCGTTGCGCATCGCAATTTAATCTAACATGCCGTCGTAGGTCTTCTAGCGACAATATCCGCGCACGCTATTTCGTTCGTTCGTGAGCTGATTGGCATCGCCACGCGAGACTGTGAACTGCCACTAACCTGTTGGCCTCGCTCTGTGAGGTCAGAATCTCCGCCGATCTTGCCATCCATGTTGAAATCGCTCTCCCCGTGCTGTCAAAAGTCAACAGCGGACCGGCAATCAAGCTCACTCGCTTAGCCAGTTTGCATCATTTCTACCTCAGTTCCACATGTAAGAAATTTTGAAATCTAATCTATTTTCTAATCAAATTCAAGTTTGCTGTCGACTCTAAGCAAAGTGCGTAGCTCACAATACATATGACGTTGTACTCACTCGGGTCAGGTAGATTGTCCTCGGTGTGATATGAATGTTCATTAGATAATACACTATCTTAGCCATAATGTGATCTGTAAAACATGAGCACATAATCAAGTTAAATACATATATTTTAATATCAAGCAAAATCAAATCCCTATCAACAAAATTTCCTTATGACCTTTCGATAAACAGCAACAACTATGCCAACGCCAATGACACCGATGACAACAACAATGACACCAAAGACAACAACAATGACACCAATGACAACAACAATCGACAAAGACAACACCGACGACTACGTGACGTCGATGATGACAACAAACGACAATGAAGACGTAAGTGAACATAACATGAGAGCGCGCGCTCGTGGCGGTGGCGTCTCTCTCGCGGCGCACGCACCTGTAACCTTGTTAACGAGGAATTTCTCCCCGACGTCAAACAGCTTGATGAAGGAGTATGTGCTGTCGAGCTTCTCATCGATCGGCTCGTACGCGCGCTTGTAATGCTCGATCCGCTCACAGAAGTCCTTCACGACAAACTCAGGGTCGGCACCCTTGTAGTCCGGACTGTTGACCTTCACCTCCTGTGCAAGAGAAAACACGGATCGCGCTCGCGTGAGATGAAAGAGCGGGAGCCGTCCGCGACTGCGAGATTAATGGGGGTCGCAATGGGTTTTGCCACGATTTCGAACCGTCGGCATTGAAGAAATGCTCGGTGCGGTGTCTGTGTGAGGGGGAAATTCTAGCCAGTTTGCCTTAAACATGACTTCACACTTAGAAGGGGGAGGTGGGACGAAACTAGCAAAAAAACGCAGGTTTGCGTGGCGAAGCGACAAGACGAGTGTAAGAAGTGAGCAGCAAGCGGAACAATGAAGGCGGCTTTTTTGTGATGCGTAACCAACCGAGTACGGTGGCGTTGCTAGGGACTCACCATGATGTTGCTCTCGACGACGGCCGGATCGTTGCAGACGCTTTCCACGAACAGCACCTTGTAGCCGTACTTTACCGTTATGATGTTGTGAAGCATTTTCCGGCGCTCTCTGGTGGTGTTCGTGGCGTCGTAAATCTGTAGGGGAGGAACAACGCCGGTCGTGATGAACCACGAGCGATGACGTCAACTCAAAACTCTCAATACTCGTGCAATATATGTAGTCGATCGCAAGGCGCAATAATCCGGCTTCGAGTGTAGCTAGCAAAAGTTGTCATGAAGAAAGGAGTACAAGCAAGCGTATTGAGAGCTAGCCAACCAAGGTCGTGGGCATCAAGAGATCAAACTTCAAGATTGATACACGCACGCACACCCTTACATGCCACCTGCATCTCGGATATATGTTCTGTGTTCTCTCACCCCACCTTGCTTCACCATTCCACCCTCCACATGTTCCCATCCCATCCTCCAGGTAGCTCAACCCCACCCAGTCCCACGTTTCTTACTTCACCGTCCAATATCCCAGAGCTGCTCCCCCTTGCCCGCCACGCCTACTCACCCCGACCTCGCCCCACCCCGCCTACTCACCCAACCTCGCCCCGCCCCGCCTACTCGCCCCGCCCCGCCTACTCACCCCCACCCCGCCCTCGCCCCGCCCCGCCTACTCACCCCGACCTCGCCGTCGTCCTCCAGCCAATGGCACATGTCCTCGAGCGCCTCCACCGCCGCCTGGTTGCGGAGCGTCTGCGCCTCCTCGTTGTCAACGCTGAAGAAGTCGTTGCTCTGGTAACACGCGCTGACGCACGCCTTGCGGCGGTAGTCACCGACGTTGAACACCCGCGTGTTGACGCCGATCCAGTTGAGGTATCGCATCAGCTTCTTGGAGATGTAGGTCTTGCCGCGGGCGGGCAGGCCGACCATGACGATGACGTGCGGAGTGCGCACAAGCTGCGGAGAGTTGCCTGCAACGCAACGATGACGACGTTAAAATCGCGGGGTTTGCAATGACGACGATATTGAAATTGAGTGGGTTTATTGCAAAGACGACGTTGAAATTGCGTGGGTTTACCACGCCGACGCAGGCCGCAAAAACGCAGGTTGTGGGACTGTGGCATTTCGTCGTGAACAGCGGACGTGCGCAGTTGTTTTAATCAATCAATAGTTTTATGTAGGAGCGTGAAAATGCAGAAACAGCTAGAACGTATGTACATTCATATGTACATGCACGCACTTATATTATAGTGTATATAAACATATATATATATATATATATACCTCCCTAAACAGCTGAAGACAGTATAGCTTCATTCACACGTATATAAGACGATGTCTTCATTGTCCTGCCATTATTCACAGCTCAAGATCGTTTCAAGGTTATACAGAATTGCATCAATTTTTTAAATCCGGTAGCTTTACTGTACTTATCGACCTAATAAACCAAACACTGTACGGCACTGCCACATTCAGCGCATCTAATCTCATTATATATCCTGTACTGTTCAAGTGTAATAATGAAAGACAGCCTGCCACAATAAGGAGGCACCGACACAGCTAGGGCGTTTAGATATTGTAACGGCCAACATACGCATAATATCAGGGATGTTACCAGCATATTTTACTGTGTTCTTGGCCTGGACGATCACTGACCTTGTAGTCGACATAGAATGGAGCTAAAAATAACTATACAGGTAAGAAACGAGCACGACAAGCTATCATTAATCAATTGCAGCAGCCAAGTGTTTTAGAATGGACTAAAAAGAGCCGGCAGCTCCACATTGCCACCTTTCGGAAAGCGAAACCAAAACCGGATGGGTTTATTTCTGTGTGTCGTGGAAAGGCTCTCCACGGCACACAGAAATAAACCCATCAGGTTTTGGTAAACTGCCTCAAGACCAACTGTGGCCTGACCTTAAAAAAACCTGCACAGAGATCAGGTGATGTGCTGACAGGAGTGACAACTCTTAGCACTTATTGAACATTTGGCACAAAGCCAAAAAATACGCTCCAACAGGATATCACTATTGCTGACGTTTACAAATTACACGGCTCTTACTTCAGACTCTTACTTCACGCAATAAAGATATTCAATCACCAGTGTACAATTACAAGTTTCGATTAGGAAGTGTCATTATCTAGCCATATTTTGATGGCGTGTGGTAACGACTGTGTATACATATTAATTATCAAGAGTAGATAATAACAATCTTGTATTGTAGATTGTTATTATCTACTCTTGATATTATACTGACCACGGCAACGCGTGCATGCAGGCACTGCACACTCAGCTAGCTGTCTAGACGGAATATTTGTCCCTGCTCAAGGTTGCAATTTTATTGAATTTCTGTGACATTTGCATGCAGCACCTCAAAATGTCAAAGGACAGCTCCGTTGAAAGGGTAGCTCTCAGTTGAAAATAAACAAGCTTTTAATAACTCATTTTAAATCGTAATCATAACCGTAATCATAATCCTATAACGCTACACCTATGAACGCTTTCAACCTTTTTAATTAATACTTTCTAATAACCTGTGAACATGGAACATGTGTACTGTGCGATCAGTATGACTGCAGAAATATGCTCATAATAATATGAGATTACCAAACTCAAACTCAAACTCAAACTTTTTTTTATCCACGATAGCTAATTTGCAGAGATTTTTTTGTCACGCATCACATTTCAGCATTGCAATTCAGGGCACAGACCGAAAAGTGAGAGATCGAAATAGGCTGTTGCAAGACCCCCAGCATACTGTACAAAACCAGCATAACTTCACGCTCCAGAGTCCAAGAGCAAAAATCGAAACAAAGTCTAAAAACAAAGCGCCTTCAGACATAACCGGATCTCCAGTTTATATATCCCAGCAACTTGCATCTAAAATGTTCGGGAAAGTTACAATTATCTGCAAACTTTTATGCAATTCTACCTTCACATTTTTGCCTAATCATAGATGAGCTAATATATGATCATTAGGCATATTATACTTATAGATCAAGAGCTCCAATACCCATCCCGCTGGAGTTTTCTCTTCTTTACTCAGGCTTGTCCGTTATTTTTTTGAATTGAGCATGATGGGGCCAGGGTTCATGGACACTTTATAAATATAAATAGCACCTCCACGACCATCCGCAAGACTTCATGTGGGAACCATTAATGCATGGCAACTCGAAATTTAGAGTTAGTTAAGGGGAGCTCATAAAAAAAACAAGAAGCATAAGGGGGAAAACTATAGTGGTGAGGTTACGGATCCATACGTGAACCTCTCTCATGCCAAAGTTCTGTTCCGCATCTCACTACTAATACAGCCACCTCCGCAAATCACGCCCACATACAGCGGTCAGGATAATATTTGCATCCGTCAGCTATCCTACATGATATCATCGCTCATTACTTGGAATTTACGAATAGTAAGTGCCGAACCTTACACCCACGGCCACCTACACAATTTATGCAATCACACAATCAAGATAAGGTTTATGTCCGGCAGCTACCCATGACATAGCCTGATCAGTATTAGTCATTAGACACGGAAGATTATATAATTATATATATACTACCACGCACTAGAATGTGAGAACTGAGAGACAAACTACACATGCATACATATATTGTCCTATAGACCTACACACCCACTGCACTTCAAAGCAGCACAGACATTCATGAGTTAAACAAAGGACACACATATATCTTACTGTTATTGTAGAAGCCCAGTAACTAGCTCCAACAGATACAATCATGTGTACATGTACGTTAGTCTCGCAGCCTAGTCAACCTATCTATTATACCTACTGAATCCCCATGAACGCATGCAGTTATTAACTTATTACCAAAAAGATTAATACAATCAGTTTTTTTTCTACTCAATTTCATTATATAATAACACGCTAACAGTAACAGGGTAAAGCCACGACCAGACTGGCAGATTATTGACCCTAACGTCATTCTTGTCTTCACCACAGGCTGTAGTCAGACTAATGAACTCCTGTCTGCACTGCAACACGCGTGCAGACTTTCCCCGATGCGGAAAACGATCGACCCAGCTATGAAACACCGTCTGGCAGCGTGTTTTGCCAATGGACATTGCAAATTTTGTGAAAAGTGGCATGTCATTACGCTGGAGGTGCAAGACAGATTTCTATGCACGCCAGTACAGGGAGAATTAATTGCCTTAGGCTCGGAGCTTATTTGATCAATAGTTGCGAGGCTATTGTCTTTATTATCCGACAAGCCAGATGTCGCCCGAGGCAGGAACGGCTGTTACGACAGAGAAGAATCAGCTAGTCTGACACTAAGGATGAAAGCTAAATTATCATACTAAATACTGAATACTAAATATTATTGTCTTTATATTATATGTGTAGACAGACTTGCCAAGAAGATGCTCGCTGCCAGCTGTTGTAATATATGTAATGATTCAACATTCCTGCAGATGCTATATAGCATTAAATTCTTTCAAAAGCACGTAAACGGTCAAACACTCCTTTTTCCTGTAGACAATCGTGGATAGGAACCAGCGGGAGGACAATATCGTCGGTGATAAATCAGTTAAGGCCTTCAAAACAAGCCTAAACTGCGACTAAACAGGCAGCCCTCCCTCGACTCCCGCCGACGCCACGCCAGAATTGGTTACTGTCGAGAGCACATAGACCGTTTGATATTGATCTTGATAGGATACACCAATGTGCTCTCTCAACTTTTTGTAACCAAGCGTTGAAGCGGCGTACGTACTTTTAAAAACTAAAAGCGTAATTATGTTTACATTGTTTGCAGGGGCGTAGCTAGGGTGAAATGGATGCACGTACAAACACAGGCGAGGGGTCTGGGAGTGGGGGGTCCTGACCCAGAAATTTTTGAGAACGTAGACCGCGGGAGAAGGTATTTGAGGCACTTTTGAGTAAATGTACAGCCTTCATTCCGACTACAACAATTATCTTTTTAGTAGTACTATTCTCTTCATGAGCAACAAGATGTGATCACTAAAGATCGCGACTCTTTCTCTCTCTCGCTCTCTCTAAAATAAATAAAAAAAGTTTGCTGAAATGTGTACGCAACTGCGTATCTGCGTTATGGTATTGGTAGCTAAACCGAAAAAATCGACTTTAACGCGGATACATGTTCCAATCTCTCTCATTTAATTAAACCAGATATAGTTACCTAGAAAACCTCCACATTCGGTAATCTTCCTGACGCGTGTGAACCGAAACTTGTCGCCGACCACGTTCGTCCTGCTTGTCTCCTGCGACGGCACGTAACACGCTTCTCCGACAATCGGCTGCGCGTACATGCAATCCTTCTGCAGTTCCGGTTTCATTTTCGAACCCTTTGTTTATAATGTCTGCGACTTTTTGCGACCCGCACGCAACAATTATACGTCTACCAGGTTACGAGAGAAAACAATACCGACGCTCCAGCATGTATTTCACGGGATAACGTCGTATGGTGACGCCGTGTGGCACGTGTGCGGTACATGCACGGGAACAGATGAAGAACCCCACGCACTTCTCACGTGTCCCGGCTCAATCGATAACCGCAGACGAGTCAACAACGAACCAGAAATTCTATCGCAACACGCAGAAATCCTGCGCTACGAAGGCGGCGCATAAACGGAACGCGAAGCCGGATTCACGGAACTTCCACCGGCGCTCAGACGATGAGTGTGTGTGCGGCCGTAACGTTGCGCAAGACGTAAGGGGTAAGTACACGAGAGTAGTTCCTCCCTCGCCACGCCGTAGGTTGTTACTATGCTTTGCCTTTTGCTGAGCACTCGTAGTGTCGGCTGAATGACTGCTAGGCGGCGAGTGATCGGAACATAACGTTGTAAACCCGATAGAACTCGTCGATCGAATGCGGGAGAAGTAGGTCGCTGCGCCATTCATCGACCCGTGTGATTGCATAACAGCGCCATCTATCGGGAGCAGATGC
This sequence comes from Priapulus caudatus, assembly GCF_000485595.1. Lineage (NCBI taxonomy): Eukaryota > Metazoa > Priapulida > Priapulimorpha > Priapulimorphida > Priapulidae > Priapulus > Priapulus caudatus. The sequence goes on from NW_014577241.1 coordinate 367,823, forward strand.
CGTGCCAAGTTAATCGATACAGATAAGATTCCCAGAATCTCTTCATCAAGTTAGTCACACGATGATGATTTTGGACGAGTTGATTTTGTCGTAATTTCGGTGTAGTGGTTCAGTGCACTGCCAGACGAACTATGGATTTTTCAACAGTCATGAGGAATAGGAATCTAGAATAACATTGGCTGCATGGCTATGTGAAAACCTCGACTATGTTTACTAGTCGACCACTCTTTTACTTGAAATCAAATGTAGTAGTAGTAGAACTCCAAAATGGGAAATTATCAGGCAGAACAAGTCCGATTAAACCCACATTTCTTTTAGTAAAACGTGGAGTAGCAACTATATATGCACAATCTCCGTTCCGCATTCATTGGAATCCCCTCCACCCTTCATGCACTCACACCAGCCAGACTTCCTGGAAGCTAGCTGCATCTCGCCCAGACGCTGACAAAACGCACGTACGCACACAGCGTAATGATAACATCCTTTCAGCTGAACAAACAATAAAATGTTTTTTCCTAAAACTTCAATCCCAAATAACTACAATAACATGAAGACGATGCAGGCGATGTGCAGTGACACTGAAGCCATAAAAGAGACAACAATGTTCAAGATGCTAGTGCTGTGCTGCTGTATCATAGTCTGACAGTGTTACGTACATGTACTCCACTCCGGTCTGAGAACGTACACTTTTCTTGCTTGGCCCACAGTTCAGGAATTCTGGCGGACAGCGTGTGCTAAAAATAGTGTGCGTACGTGCACATATGAGTGTGCAGCTACACGGTTGTCTAGAGAAGAAGAGCATTAAGTTTCTTTTATAGCAGTCATGAGGTGGGGGGCGGTCGAGTGCCGGACATATACAGACCTCTAGTCGTGGGCGGTGCCACTCATGGCCACTCACCATCTACACACACATTCCTGGTTATATTTGTTGTAAAACAAGCTGTTGCTTTCCCACATTAGGCCAAAACAAAATATAGGTGTGGTTACGGTTTCCCGACCGACCCTATTTATTCCCAGCTACCCTAAACATTTTATTGTAAATTTTCTTTAAAGTAAAAAAAAAATTTAAAAATTTAAAAATTTAAAATTTAAAAAAATATGAATTGCAGTTCCTGCTTCAAAAGGCACAACGCACATCCTTCGGACATGGTTCGTAAATAAAATATTTCAAGGAAATAAAATGTTTTCCTACCTACCTACCCTATTTTTTTCGGCATGTAACGGTAACCACACATATATTTTGTTTTGGCCTTACTGTTTATATTTGTTACAGTATTAATATAAAACAAGCTTTGCTTGCCCTCAGAGACAGAACTTCTAGTATAGTTTACACTATTTTACTACCACTGAGAATTCAAGTAGTTACAAATATATTATTATAAGATGCTATCTAATCCACTACACTATATACATTAGCACTGCAGCCATGCAGTATGTCTAGCAAGCCATACTATTAAGGGTAACATCAAAGCAGCGTTAAAAAAACTAAACACTTTCCTACTAACGATTCTACGAAACCACATATAATAGCTGACAAGCAAGCGAACCTGTACACAACTACGGCCCGTGCCTGTCCAGCCTACCTCGTATGATAGTACTGAAGGTCCTGAGATGGTACGAGCGAAGGATCGACGTGTCCTTGTGCAGCTTGCACGACGACTGAACGCCGCTACTGAACACACTGTCGCCGTCCTCCGATTCATCACTCATCGCGATCGTCTATCAACTGATAGCTCGGCTAATGTAAAAACGGTGTTTGACTGCAAGTGTGCAATGGTAGCGTGCATGCAGTGGAGATGCACCTGTGCCATAAAATTTTCATCGGTTAAATGCATTAGTATAGCTGATAGGGTCTATGTCTCCCTGGGTACTGCCGGAACGTACCCTGGGTACGGTCCGGTATACCGGAACGTACCCTGGTAACTATCTGATATGGTTAGGGTTAGGGTTAGGAAGTAGGCTTAGGCGACTCCCTAGACTCGTTAGTGGAGTAGGCGAGGTACGGTCCGGCATATTAGATAGTACCACTACCAGGGTACGTTCCGGTATACCGGACCGTACCCAGGGTATGTTCTGGCAGTACCCAGGGAGACATAGACCCTGGCAGCATTAGTAATATAGTATACCATCATCAGACATAACTTCTCTACATCCAACAAAAATTATTATTGTATGCTCTGTTGATACAAACGCTTGTGGCCTTAGTAATTGTATGGACCATGCACTATGTTTGCACCACCTATTATAAAATAATTCTCTTTTACAATTAACCTTGTATCGTATGCACAACTGGAATAGGCCTACAGACTGCAGTAAAGACCACAGTACATTTCGATGACTTTCCCATGACCTTGCCATAAACGAACGTATTTATCTTCTATTTCCCAATGTTTTTGCTGTGCTTGATAAGGCAGAAGTGGTAAAAAGGATATGCATCATGTGTAACAATGAAATTTACATGGAATGTGTCATTACCAGTGGGCCAGTGCTAGTGGGATCGATCGAGACATTAGAGCAAGTCAATGACTGAATGAGATAATGGATAGGCCTACACTGTACACATTCACATTGATGAACCCGGCTGTGACCGCTAATAAATTCCTCCCTTGGCCTAATATATGCCCTAGTATCATTACTCATTCTACCTTGGAAGACTACAACTATATTCCTAATCTTACGTATTAAGAATTTTCGTTCTTTGACAGTAAACATAAATGATAAACAACAGTCAATTGAATCAGAGCTCTGATCGAATCCATTGCCATTGGCAACCACTATATTCCGAAAGGTGTCGCCTTTGCAGCTGAATTTGCGTTAACGTTGCTAGACTGGTAACGCTGTCACTTTACTGCGTAGATAGAATGCGACTTTCAATCATTATCTGTGCAGGAGGGAAGAGACACCCGTCTAACGTCAACCGGTGGTGGTCAATGAACAGCTTATAAACAGAGGACGACTAAACTAAAGGTTCAGTCCTGATAATGATATTATATACGCATTCTTCACCGGAAATCATTCGCTCGCAACTTGTCGCCAACATCTCGATTTATAAAGTGAGTTTGTCAATACTAGCGACTGATGTAGCTCTTTAGACGACCGCGTTTTAATGTGGAAATGTTGCAAAAACGGTATGATAATCTGACGTGACATCTATTTGTTACATTGTGATCATTTTTTACATGTGTTACAAAATGATACAAAATTCCTCATTCTTGATTGATAGATCACGTTGTGATACATAAGAATACAGTGCACATTCATTTCATTCAGACATTCTGCAAGCATAATCAACCAAGCATAATCAACTATTGACTGACATTAATATTACCATAATTATGCGTGTTAGGGTACACTGTTAGTGTTGCTGAAGGGGTCGTTGTCGTGTCAGGTACTACAGATATGTACCCGAGGTACGTATATGTATACACACGTGTACCAGACCTGTATCTTGTACCCAGATATGTACCCTGTGTTTATATAAACGTACAGGTCTGCCCCTAAGATGGAGATCGAATGAAGACGGTCATGGAGGAGTAGGGGGCAGGAGGAGGAGGAGGAGGAGGAGGGGAGAAGGTGATGGAGTAGGGGGAGGAGGAGGAGGGGAGAAGGTGATGGAGTAGGGGAAGGAGGAGGAGGAGGAGCGGAGAAAGTGATGGAGATCGAATGAAGAAGGTCATGGAGGAGGAGTAGGGGCAGGAGGAGGAGGAGGAGCAGATAAGGTGATGGAGATCGAATGAAGGTCATGGAGGAGGAGGAGGAGGAGGAGGGGAGAAGGTGATGGAGTAGGGGAAGGAGGAGGAGGAGGAGCGGAGAAAGTGATGGAGATCGAATGAAGAAGGTCATGGAGGAGGAGTAGGGGCAGGAGGAGGAGGAGGAGCAGATAAGGTGATGGAGATCGAATGAAGGTCATGGAGGAGGAGGAGGAGGAGGAGGGGAGAAGGTGATGGAGTAGGGGGAGGAGGAGGAGGAGGAGCAGAGAAGGTGATGGAGATCGAATGAAGAAGGTCATGGAGGAGGAGGAGGAGGAGGAGGGGAGAAGGTGATGGAGTAGGGGGAGGAGGAGGAGGAGGAGCAGAGAAGGTGATGGAGATCGAATGAAGAAGGTCATGGAGGAGGAGGAGGAGAGAAAGAGATGGAGGGGGGGGAGAAGGAGGAGGAGGAGGAGGGGAGAAGGTGATGGAGTAGGGGGAGGAGGAGGAGGAGGAGCAGAGAAGGTGATGGAGATCGAATGAAGAAGGTCATGGAGG
>NW_014577241.1:372079-380142 GCF_000485595.1 Priapulus caudatus
GCTCCGCCGCAGGCCTGCGGCGGAGCGGAGGGCTATAGTTCTAGAGCTAGGTCATGATATATGCTTGAGCTGTGATAATATAACCCATACATATTTTTCACTCATTCTCTTGGGACTTCTCACAGGGAAATTATTTTAGCCTATGCATTGAGTGTGTAAATGTTGGATATTTCATTACAGGTCGCATCAGCATAAGTACATGCGGCTCCTACTGCACATGTGCAGGAGTGGTGTTGCAGCTATGTTTTGGTGAATCAACAGGAGCAGCTGTAAAATGGACCAGTATACAATACTTGGGCGAATAGGAGAGGGTGCACATGGAATTGTGTTCAAGGCTAGACACATTGAGGTATAGCTCTTAGGACACTATACATGAACATATATTCATACTACGTGTAACTAAGTATATATATTAGTATAAATATGTTTATGATATTGGATGAAGTGCAGTAGTTAGGACAAGACCGTAGTCTTGTCCCCCTCTACACATCCTTGTCCCCCTCTACACATCCCCCCTACACACACTTCCATATTGTGTGCAAAGCAAAACTCTAAGGGAGTTTAGCGTATTCTGACTACTGCAGTTTCCTGCATCTGTTAGATGCCACACACCACGCTCTATCAGCAGCGTAATTGTTGTAGACAGGTAAGACCGTGGCCTTGAAGAAAATCCAGCTGAAGAAGATAGAGGATGGAATTCCAAACACTGCTCTTAGGTAAACATTACATCTGCACACATGCTTAATAACGGAAATGCCACAGTTCTTGCAAACATGTAAAATCATTTAGGGTAAATATTCCATACTGGTAATATGAGTGCAAATAATAATACATCGAGTATCACATCTTTTATATACACTTGGAAAATCTATCAACACATTGTAATCTATAAATTCATCAATTCCCTGGTTTTTGATGCAACCTTGTGACACCAGTATGGCTTGGTAAAGCTACATAAATGTGCCACAATGTTGTATGTACATCAAATGGGCACCACTCTGATTGGAAAATCCTGACAGACAAATTGATGATTTATTATCTTGCGTTACAAAGCCATTAAACTGCTTTTCAGTGTGGATAAGGTATATTCATTTTTCAGGGAAATAAAGGCATTGCAGCAAATTGAAGACCATGAAAATGTATGTATGTTGATATGAGATGTATGTATGTATGATGATGAAATGTATGTATGTTGAGTTGTAATGGGAAGATCTCACGATTTAAAAACAACAACAAAACATGATGCAGATAATTCAATCAGATAAATATGTAAACTAATATAAATATAAATATTCTTAAAAGCAGAATTTACAGGATTGATAAATTCTATTACACAATTGATTTGATATCATATTATGTAATTGTCGCTACGTTTCATGCATACAGTTCACAACGCTTACGATATAATCATGTAAATTTCAGGTAATAAGTCTCAGGGAACTGTTTCCACATGGCATGGGGTTCGTGCTGGCATTTGATTTCATGCCGTCTGATCTGACCACTCTAATTCGAGATACGCAGCATCCTTTGATGGAATCGCAGGCGAAGTCCTACATGATCATGATACTGAAAGGAGTTGGCTACATGCATAACCATGGTATCATGCACAGGGTGAGGAAAGGGTGTTTAAATATTCATCTTGTAACCGAGTTTCGTGAATATACCAATCTTATACATGGTATGTATAATTGTATGTATATCCTACAAATTAAGGAAAACTATATCGAAGATGTATTATCACGGTTACATGTCTCTAGGCAATGAATTTTGTTTATAAGGTCATCAGGTAGCAGCAGTGTGCACTGTATGAGAAGTGTGATTAACCCATGTTCACAAAAAGGTATATTGTATGTTTATCGTACGATCCTCCACTTCCCTGCTGTAATTTCGCAGGACCTGAAACCAGCCAACTTACTCGTGAGTTACACAGGACTGCTCAAGATTGCTGACTTTGGCTTGGCACGTGTTTTTAGCAATGACAGCGATCGAAATTATAGCCACCAGGTGGCCACCAGGTATAATTTTTAGGGCAATTTTACTTCTATCTACTTTTAATCTACTTTCACACTGGTGTACATAGCCTCACGTCATCATAGAGCTAGTACAAAGTCCCATGAAAGATATGGTTTCATTTGTACACTAGCACAGACGTCTGCTACACCCATGCTGGCAGTCACAGTAATCGTAATATCTCTGCATGTTTTGTCAGGTGGTACAGGGCACCAGAGTTGCTTTACGGAGCTCGAAAGTATGACGAAGGGGTGGATTTATGGTATGTATTTTTACGTAGTTAAACATATAAGGAAGTATAGCAAATGGTGTAAAATACTAAGTTGAGTTACATCTGTAGTAGTAGAGATGTGTTATTACTTATCAGTTACAATGTATTAATATGTGTTTGTACTTTCCTAGGGCAATTGGATGCATATTTGGAGAACTCCTAAACATCTCGCCCTTATTTCCTGTATGTACATGGATATCATATAAATCTTGTCAGTAGATTACAAGTAGCTGTACTTTGTGGTGCCAAACATGACGTTAGACCATGATAATACATACCTCGGATGGCAGAAAAAAGGGTAGAATTTGTGATTAAGATACAAGGTGGATGTTTCACGAGTTATTGCATTATTTGGTTGAGGTGAAACCCTTGTAGCTGATCACGTAGCAGCCGTATTTTTAGGGAAGTCGTGAGTTCTCTTGCTTCTTCTCTTTGCGTTCTTTCGCAATTCTCTTGCTGATTTGTCGTGTACGTTTCAGGGTGACAACGACATCGAACAGCTTTGCTGTGTGCTGCGTGTATTTGGAACCCCCAACGAGGACGTATGGCCGGTAGGAACTCTCTAAACATACTACATTTACAACGTGCTTAACGCGTGTTACTGCAGAGCTGGCAGGGTGCATTCCTCTTACCAGGAAATTAAATATTAAGCATGTTGAATGTTGTCGTGTGAATTTTCTAATTTGTTGTGATGGGATGTCGTCAGGGTGTTACGGAGCTACCGGATTACAACAAGATCAGCTTTCAGGAGCAGGTCCCAATTCCGCTGCAGGAGGTGGTGCCGAATGCCACACCCGCAGCTGTGCTCCTTCTACAGAGCTTCCTTCGCTACCCATCCAAGCAGAGAATCTCAGCAGAACAAGTATGTAGCCTGATATGCTGAGGCAGGTACTGTGAGGCATATATATATATTATAGCTTGGGCAGTAGAGGTTGATAGTCATAGATGGTTTTTTAACTCCAAATCTTTCAACGAAAACGATTTTAAAAATAAAAAGGATACAGTATTCTCTAAAAAAAATCTTGATTTTAGCGTAAAATCCTGTACCTTTGCCGGAAGCGCAAATGAAAATCCAAGCTGTATGATGCTTGCAAATTTGACAAATTCATGTTACAGGCTCTGATGCATTTTTACTTCTTCACGGAGCCACTGCCGGCACATCGGTCCGAACTACCAAGAGTACGGCACGACCGCAACCTCCCCAACCTCCTCGACCACAACTCAGACTTTGGCATCGACAGGCCGCTTGCCGATACCCTAGTGAAGCCAACGTCGCTGCCAATCAAATGAAATCTCAGTAATGATGCCACGTACATCGTTTGCTTCATAAATATGACGTGACAGTGATCGGGGTAAATTTGGCATTCATATATCATCTTACTTGGTGATTAGTATAGGAGTGTGCGATTCATCATAGCCCACCCTAGTCAGTCTGTGATTAATCAGAAATGATTTTTATAATACACAATTTAGTATTTATTATCAAATGCTTACATGTACTTTGAATCTGAAGTGTGAGGTATTGAGCATCGAGTGGTACATTTATTTAGCGCAAAATAATTTATGACTGCAGCTGTGTAGTGTACAATATTTCCACTTTTACTAAATTTGTCGGATTTACAGTCCGTGTTCTTTACATTCCTAACTGCCATGCTTAACCTAAATACGACACACAATATTATGATTTTCTTAGCTTCTCTTGCAGCACTACAATGGCTGCAGGTTCACATAAACTTACCAAAGTATCATTTCAACGCAATCAATTTTCTGTTGCTATTTGGTGATATTTGTATTTATATTTTCTTCTACCTGTAAAAATATTGAAATATTTTAATTGGTTACTGGCAAAAACATTGTTAACTAGCTGTTTCTACTTGTCTGGTGTTCTTCTGATCACACCTTTTATTCAACATATCGACAAGTCTGTGATATCGTCGTCCATCTTGTAAGAATGGTGGGATAAACCTTGTAACTAATTTGTATCTCAAAGATTCCGATCAAGACTGATTAGGACACTTGAATCAATTATAAGAAAATCTCTGCTCAATAAAATGAATATACATATGACAATGTTAACAATTTCAAGACAAGAACGCATTCAGGGAGGGCTAAAGGAAAGACATCGAGGGCAACTATGGTCACGATGGGACAATCAACACGAGGCCATTGTCACATTGTGAGATAGTGTGACGCGTTTATAAACAGGTATGCAAGTGACTTGCAGCATGATCACAGAGCCTACCATGTGATTCATTGCTAGTCGTACTCGTCTATAAAATCTAACCGCGGCTCGTTGTTGCTTGCATCCGTGTTCGAGCTGTTGCCGCGACGCTGCGCGGCACCTCCACTACTCGTCGACGTGTTGGCGTTGTTATTGCTGCCGCCCGCGGCGCCTATGAGCACCTCGAAGAAAGAGTCACTATCGCTAGCTGCCGTGGCCGCGTCGGCGCCGTCCTCTCCCGTCGCGACGACCTTGCGGCATATCGGGCACGTGCCGTGCAGCTTCAGCCACGGCACGATGCATTCCTCGTGGAAGCAGTGCTCGCACGGCAGCTTCTTCACGGCCTCGTCGAGGCGGAAATCCTCGAAGCAGACGGAGCACTGCGCGGCGGCGTCCACCTGCTCCTGCGTGATGCTCACCGATGGCAGGTTGACGATCGCGTCTGCGGGAGCGGGGGCCGGTCCGACGCCGTCAATCTGGTTCAACAGCTGAGTGATAATGGCGTCGATACCTTGCGGTCCCCACGCGTAGTCACCTGCGCCGACAAAACGTGTTACGATGGATTACGACGGGCACGCCTGGCAGTGGTAATCGTGGTATTTTTAACGGCTTTGCGCGACTGCTTCCGTTGGATTTTTTCTCCGCGAAAGAGACCGTATTCAGTACGTATACTTGTATTTGAAATTTATGCAATAGAGATTTAATAATGACAAATAAAAATGTGCATCGACCGTAGGATTGTATTTGAATTATATGCAATAAAGATTTAATAACAATAAGTGAAAAAAAAACACGACCGTACGGCCGACTATGATCGAGTCCCCCGCGCGACGTTCGACTTTACGCTCGAGAGACCCCCCCCCCCGAGTTCTCGCTAGTTTCCGTGAGCGCACCCATAAAACCAGCAGCTAAACAGTACCGATAACACTAATTAGGACTACCAGGTTTTCCATTCGCGGCACGCCTGGTATTCCTACGCGAAGGACGGCGCGGCGTGAGATTGCGACCGATCCGCGTACCTGGATTGCCGTGCAGGTTAACGAACACGGGCATCGGTCCGCCGCCTGACCCCGTCGTAAAGATGGCAGTGCCCCCGCCACCACCTGTCAGGCCCCCGATTATCTGATGAAGGAGATCTTCAAACTGCTGCTGCTGATGATGCTGCTGCTGGTGCTGCTGCTGGTGCTGCTGCTGGTGCTGCTGGTGCTGCTGCTGGTGCTGCTGCTAGAATTGGCCAATCAATACAGTAGTATAGTAACAATCTCATACATTGCTATATAGTCACTCATATCCGTATATTAAGACATCACAATGCAATATAACCATTCTTGCCTGCAAGGGAAGACGTCACAGTGCAACGTGGTCATTGTTGCCTGTACAGTAAGACGTCGCAGTGCAATGTAGTCATTCATACCTGTACCCTGTGGCACCGCAATGTAAAAGTTATTCAATTCAGCAACTGTAAGACAGCACAATGCAACCATCGTTCCTGTCTACACCGTACAGTAGCGTTAATGTTTACTCTTGCCTGTCCATCCGACATCGGAGCGTCCTGGCGGGGGCGCGGTCTCGGGCTCTGGTAGGGTGTGTGGGCCCCGATAAAGCGGTGCCCTTGGTTGACCCTCCCGGCAGGAGGATGGCCGACCTGAGTGTTCAGCAGCATACGTGTCCACATGTCTGCGATCTGACCGGCCATCTCCGCCTCACGCGTAGGCGCGGCGACGCCTGCCGCATGCTCCTCCAGCTTCTCGACAAAGCCCGTGTTGCAGTTAGGGCATTTTACCTCAGGAAACACGGGTTCGATTTCCTGATTGCACTGGTGACAGAAGAAGCGCGATGCCACGGGAAACGGGTTTTGGGAAACAGCATTTGCCATCACTAGAAAAAAAGAAGAAGAATGATCACATATGGCAATAGGCACAGTGCAGGGAAAGTTCATATACAACTGGCCGAATCAGGGAATGAACTACTACTACTACTAGTAGTACTATAGTACTACTAATACTAATTACTATAACTATAGTATAGAGTATAGAATAACTAGTATAACATAAGTGTTACTTTTTTACCAATACCATGAAAACATCTCCAATCGTACAGACTCACGTCATATCAGACTGTATAGCTATGCTATAAATACAAGGTATAGATACGCCCATTCACTATTATTTCCTTACTACTGTCGTACTGACGACACGTCTATCAACTGCATATGACTGATGAGTGATGCCTGATGGTACATTTTCTAAGCTGAGTGAATCATTGTCATTGAATGATCAGGTTATGAAATAGCATCTACAAAGGAATAGGCATACCTGCTGTATTCCTTCCCGGAAAAACTTTGTCGTGCTTCCTGTTTAAATAAAGGTTATTTTAGAATGTGAAATTAAGAAGTACGAATATAATCTGATATAAATTAATAACTTCTACAGAGTCATTCCGACGATAGTCATTCGACGACATCTTTACCAGTTGGCTACAAGTTTCGCAAAGGCATGAGGATTACTATTCTAAACTCTGTCAGCACCGGCGTCGCTCCCATCTATGTGTTAGTTTCCTATTAGCCGCTAGATGTCAGTGTTTGCGTTCGAGAATTTTGTGAACACACGTGAAAATGGTTTGTATTTAGAATAACTAAATAATGCGTGAAATGTAATTGTTTAACTATTTTAAGTGAGTAGATTGTAACTTATAACACGTTGTAATACACAATCATAATATTAATAATAAATAATGTATGATCGTGATCAGTATTACTATTAGTATTTAGTAATAGTATTGGACCTCATCATAGCCTAGCCCTAGGGACTCATAGTCATACTCATAGCTCATAGCTCATCATTAGCTCATCATAGGGACTCTAGTCTCTAGTCTATGACTATGTCCCCCAGCCTCCAGGGTACTGCCGGAACGTACCCTGGGCTGGTAACTATCTAGCTGATATGGTTATAGGGTTAGGGTTAGTGTTAGGGAGTAGGCGTAGGCTACTCCCTAGACTCGTTAATGGAGTAGGCGAGGTACGGTCCGGCATATTAGATAGTAGTATAGGTGGGGGCGGAGTGACGTCACTTCCCCTTAGCAATACGTGCGGTGAGCCGCGCCGATGAAAACAAAGCGCGAATCAGCTGGGAGCATCTATATTCAAGCCGGTACGGGAGATGACGGTACGCATATATTTGCTAATATATTGACTAATCGTGCGTCAATAAACTCAATATTCACAGAGAGTATAGCTAAGACATGTGTCTATAGGTATCTAGAATATATTATGCAAAAGATCTCCCGTACCGGCTTGAATTCATACTCTCTGTGAATATTGAGTTTATTGACGCACGAAGCGGCACGATTAGTCATGCTAGTCATGCACGATTAGTTATGCGCGCGGAAGTGAATTTCAGATGATTAAATTTCTAAAATTCTAGATACCTATAGACACATGTCTTAGCTATACTCTCTGTGAATATTGAGTTTATTGACGCACGATTAGTCAATATATTAGCAAATATATGCGTACCGTCATCTCCCGTACCGGCTTGAACTCATTCTCTCTGTGAATATTGA
>NW_014577241.1:380152-384241 GCF_000485595.1 Priapulus caudatus
TCCAGCATATTAGATAGTAGTATTTAGTACCAGTGTACGTTCCGGCAATACCCTGGGGGACATAGACCATCTCAGCATTAGTATTAGTACTGACTAGTATTACTATTGCTGAGTATTACTATTAGTATTACTATTAGCTCTAGTACTATAGCCCGCGTTCATTAACTGCCGCAGGCAGTCACTGTACGCGGGCTATAGTACTAGAGCTAGATCAGTACCAGTATCACTGTCACTGTCACTGAGGCTCATACTCATAGGGTCTATGTAGAGTCTCACAAAAAGTCTCACAGTCACAGGCACTTGGAGCGTTTCAATAAACGACGTGGATATTCGTCCGAGCATCGGACACCTGTTCGTATGCGCTATTCGTCCGAGCAGTTGTTCCGCATGCGCTGCTCATGTTGCGTGCCGCAGGCGCACGACATGAGTGCCGGAGGTAGGAATTGTGAAGGGGGGGTCTGGGGGTTTCTCCTCACAAAATTTTGAAATCTAGACGCTCTAAAATGCTATTTCCAGCATTCTGAGGCTATTTTGAAAGTTTGGGGGCCCCTTTAGGCTGTGACGCCCCTGCATACATGCGTATGGGGTTATACACCATAGATAGTGTTTGGTACTATGACTCGCGTATATAAGAGATCCGAGTCGGTTTATAGTTAGTGTTAGGGATAGTGTTAGGGAGTAGGCGACTAGCATTATATTACATTTATGTAATACAACATGAACAGCGCATGCGCAACAACTGCTCAGACGAATAGCGCATATGAACAGGTGCCGATGCTGTGTTGGAGATGGCATTTACAGGAAATTGTCGGCAATAATAGGTGAAAGAGAGTATAGAAACATTAAGAATAAGACTATGGTAGTAAATAGATTTCGTATTTATTTAGCATTATATATCATTGGAACACTCCAAGTGCTTTTGCTGTCTCTCAGTATCATCATGTCACATGTGATCACAGTGAATGTTAGCTCTAGTACTGTAGCCCACGTACAGTTGCCGCAGGGCTATAGAACATTCTATTACGAATGCTAGGGACCAACCCGCTCACTGGCGCTGCTGCAGCGCCACCAAAAATGGCCGTTTGAAGTTCGTAAATAATTTTCGTTCACAAGAAATACCGCAAGCAGACCATTTCAACGATAGTTAGAGGTTAAATATTAGTAGCTGATATAACTTAAGACATATTCACTTCGGATAAGAGGCATTAATTGCCCACCACAGACGTTTTATAGCCGCGAGTAACCGTGAATAAGTTGGTCCCTAGCATTCGTAATAGAATGTTTTATAGCCCTGCGGCAACTGTACGCAGGCTATAGTACGAGAGCTTAGTGAATGTTTACTGCATGATGGATGGCATGCAACTGCATGCTATTGCTAGTCTGGGGTATTGGAACTGGAAGAGAGTTTGTGAGAAGCTAGTAAACATGTTTATGCTTAAGAAATAACAATACATGGGTTCCATTGTTATACCCTGATATGAGAAGATTGGCGTAGGTCGTGGAATTGGGCAATTAAAAATGTGGCATGCTGGATGGTTATCTGTAATCAGTAATGTTGTTATTTGTTGATTCATTTGTTGTATAACCAATTATGGACTTTTCCAGTTGCGAAGGCAGGCAAGGATGAGGAGGGAGTACCTCTATAGAAAATCTATTGAAGACAGGGAACGAACAATTCAAGAGAAGAAGATGAAATTGAAGCTTGCAGTTGATGGTAATGTGAAGTTATATATTAGAGTGATAATATTTAATTTATTTTATGATGATACTCTTTGCTGTATGGATATGCAAGTCTCTGTACATATATTTGCATTCATCCCCCAAAAAGAAGAGAAAGATTGGTCTGCTTTCAATGAACATTGAATTGAATGAATGAATGTGTCATGTCCTTCATAATAGTGCCTCAGTTATATCTGCTTATCATGATTGTGGCAGCTGAAATTTTAATGATTTCATTGCAAAAGTATCATACACTTCTCTGCAGTAATTGACAATTGTTGCACTTATTTATAAGTTCAAGTTGTCTAGAGATCATCGAATTCATAAGATGAAATTGGCTCTTCCAGAAAACACAGCCATTCCAACAGACTTGCGGAAAGACGCCATTGATTTACAGAAGTCACTGGATTGGGATGATGCCGGAGGAGAAGGTATGAACATGATTGTTCTCTGAATAAATCTTATAAAGCATAGAAAACATGTGACTGTTGTGATTTATGCTACTGTTTGCATTATTTTAGTACATCATGTCATGATAGACGTGGCATGACCTGTTATAGTTGTATATGCAGGGATGAGATTTTTCCGCAGATCCGCGGAAATCCGCGGATTTGACAGTCCCAGGGGTCGATTTTGTGAAACGTATAAATTCGTTTCCTCGCATTGCTCGCTCCTCTGTTTGCTAATTTCAATTTCAGCTGAAAATTAAATTCTCCAATCTCATCCCTGTATATGCACAGTGTACTGGCTTCATTCTCCAGGTGTTACGAGCCACATGGATGATGAATATAGGTGGGCAGGAGTCGAGGATCCAAAGATAATGATAACAACATCTCGAGATCCCAGCTCGAGGCTGAAGCAGTTTGCCAAGGTCTGTGTATAGAGAAGACATTTCACGAGTGTACATGCTTTTATATTGTGTATTTTCTGGTGCTGTGGTGTGTATACATTTGCTGGTGAGTAACCAGGATCATTCCATTGCAGGAGGTAAAGCTTCTTTTCCCAAACTCACAGAGATTAAATAGGGGCCACCACGACATGAATGCATTGGTCAGTGCTTGCAGAGCCAATGATGTGACGGATTTGATGATTCTGCATGAACATAGAGGAGATCCGGGTATGAAGAACCAGTCATACTCTACTAGTCTATGAAATGTTGTATACTATTTAACATTATATGAAATAGATTTTGGCTTGATATGTATTGGTACATAATAATAGTTGTTATTATATTGAAATAATTTTCTGATGCTATAATCAGAAATGAGCATTACTTTGTAATTTTATTCTTATGATTTTTGCTATCTTCACTATCACTTATTAGAAAGTACTGAAGGGGTTAAGATGAAAGTGAAATTCTACGTGTGAGGTGGAAGCTACTGATTAGAAGGGCTTTCAAATAAATGTTAAAAAATGTAATTTCTGTCATCTTTTCGAGACATCTATCACAGTGCAGTAATGCATATCGTCGCACCGTAGAAATTAGGTCAGAGTGTAAAGTGTAAACACAGACGTTTATACTAGTGTAACAGCAATGTAGTACTAATGCCACGTAAAGTCTGTTATTAGAGAAGCTTGTGGATTGCCAGTCAGATAGTAACACGGGAATGACAATGACAGAAAGTGCTCTGAATTATTGACATAAAAACTCAATAATATTTACCAAACAGAGTTGCACGCCCTTTTGTTTTAATTATGTGCACTTGTTTGAAGACGCCATTTGGGATTTTGAGAGTCGGGACACGATAAAATTTATTGCTGGTATGATGTGGTCAAATCAATTTTTCTATGCTATAACTGCATAAAATCTTGGTGTTTTTAATGTTGGTGTAATCGGTGATATTTCCGCTGTCAGGTGAGACTATATTCAGCTATATTTAGTTTTTCTGAGCAAAAATCTCGCAATACAAGCTTTAACCTCACCATTATGTTTTCAGACGCGATACAGATCTGCCATCTGCCGTACGGACCGACAGCGTCATTCACGTTGTCGAATGTTGTGATGCGGCATGACATTCCTGACTGCGGCACCATGTCTGAAGCTTACCCACACCTCATCTTCCACAAGTTCTCCACACGACTAGGCAGACGTGTGAGTGCGACAGCAAACTCTTCACAAATCAGTTTGTTTTAATCGCCAAACGTCACTGATCGGTGTTGCATTTCTTAAAACTGCTTATTTGGTTTCTGAGGATCTCTAAATTGGATTTCAGTATAAATGATTTTGCTTGGGAGGATCAGGATATGAAATAGGATAATCAACGCTCACGGCTAGCGATTTAACGATAGGCCATGGTCAAATTTGCTTGAGTTATTATTAGCTCATCTGACATAGTCAGATGCAGCTTGTAGAATCGCATGATCGTCCGT
>NW_014577241.1:384453-389730 GCF_000485595.1 Priapulus caudatus
ACACTCTTGTATAATATACTAATGGCATGGGTCAGATATTAGTTTGTGGTTTAATGTAATTTAAGGTTAGGGTTAGGGTTAGGGTTAGGATTATGCAATCATTAATCAATTAATTATTAAGATGATCAAAGTTGGGAAACACTCAGCTAATGGAGCGTTAGCCCATAATCTGCCCTTATTTTTTCGGAAAGCGTGTTGGTTACCTCGTATTATAGAAAAAGGACGTTGTGGTGGCTCATGTTCAATGCAAAATATCTGACCCTGTACGGTCATTGATACCGTGTATTTGTAATTCTTTTTTATTCCAAATAATACGTGTACTTCAATATAGCCCTTGTATTTCTTATTAATGTTGATTTTTTAGCTCATCTGACAAGTCAAGATGGCAGCTTGTAGAATCGCTTGATCGTCCGTGTCCGTACCGTGCGGCCTCGTCCGGTCGGCCGCCAACGAGTTTGGGCACAAATTCTTGAACGGCGCGTCGATCGTATCGTCACGATATTCGGCAGCATTGGGGGGATCCTCAAAACGAGTTTTTGGGCTGTCGAAGCTGGGTAAGTCAAAGGTCAAGAGTGTAGAAAGAAGGGGGAACATTCACTCCTAACTTAAAGGTATAGGCGAGGAAATCAGAATTGCGGCCGGCAACAATCTAAAAACGCTGCGACGCTAGGCCTGCGTGATAGTCGGTGTATAGCACATGGTAGGAAAAGCCATCACTGGTGCCCGAATTGATGGTCACTGAGGTCAAAGTAACCAATGGGCACGGAGATTTTAGGCATTGTTCTGGAGGACATGTCTGACGGAGCCGATTGATAAAAGCTTTTTTGTTTCAGCGGTGACCTACGCATTTTTTGGCATTATTTGAAGGACATGAAATCTACTTTCTGCTGACCATGCGCAGAGTAGTGTGCAGATAACTCTTTTGACCCTCAAGAGGAGGGTTAACATGGATTTAGTTGACTGTCTGTCTAGAGGAGAGAAGCTGCCGGGTTTTGCTAAGTAGAATCTATACAATGCCTGGATGTGATGAGCTACAGTGTCACAGTGAATTTCGAACAGCTAAATTTGGTTAAGAAGGTTTATGCTCCTTAAATCGTATAATGTTATATGGCGATTCTGTAAGTGTCAGTATGTTACATGTAACGTATGCCGACTGCCATGCCGATGTGTTGTGGTACTGTGGAGTTTTTGCGCTAATTGGTTCAACAGGTGGCAGCTGCTCTAGTTCGCACCTGTAGGCTTGCGTAGGTAAATGGATAGGTGCTTACCTTTTCTGTCTTTGCAGATAGTCTGTTGCTAACACGTATGAATGGGATTTGCACAACGGGAGACATTACTCCCTGCACCGGCCAAATTGAATAATGACGGAAATCTCGGGTCGCAGCTCAAATCAGCGAAATGTGCTTACTGAAACAGGCAAAATGTGCAGGAATGTGTGCGCAATGTAAAAAAATATGTAAAAAATGTTATACTAAACAGCGAAATGTGCTACTAAAACAACGGAATGTGCGCAGATGGGTAAGAATGTGCGGCAATGTGCAATCAATAACTGCCTGCAAATGTATCAATGAGTAAAAAATGTTATACTAAACAGCGAGAGTGCCTATCAGAACTGTGCTTAACAGCGAAATGGGCGATGTAAGATGTGGCGCAATTGTGCATCAATATAACTGCGCGCAATCGTATTAGAAGATGTGTAAAAATAGTTATAGCTAAACACGAAATGTGCTACTGAAACAGCGGAATCTGTGCGCGACATGGGTAGAATGTGGCGCAATGCAGATATTCTACTAACACTATTTCATTTAGGTGGCAATAGTTGACTGTTCATTTGTTGATTAACCGTCGTTCCTAAAATCAATGTTTTTAAAACTCGTTCCTAGGACAAAGTTTATGGAATTCCTGGAACGAAGGTTGGGAGGAATGTCTCCCGCGGCGACCAATGCTCGTATGATGGGGAGCTTGCCATCTTTAATCTGAAAGCACTTAAAGTACGCGCGCCAGGTCTCGTGGCAACTTTTCAATACGATGCGGCCAACGAACATCTCCGTTGACGAAGGTTGCCTGATAGCACTCCTAGTGCATTCCACTTTTTCGGCGTGTATGTGAACAACATTTGGGACTAACAAGGGTTTACTAGAATCCCACCACTCCAACCCAGCAGAGTAACGCGGCAGTATGACCGTTAGATGAGGGGCTGCTCCGCTCATGCGCACTTGTATATATACGCATGTATCATATTTTTTATTATGCAGCTTAATGTTTTAAAAACATTTTTTCTGAGTTAGCGTCAATATGCATAATATAATTGGAGCATGAAAAATGAAAATGAGACTTTGCGAGAATGAAACTTATAAACCAAAAAAAAATCATTAGTACATTGGACTAGATCAGTTGTTTTTGTAGCTCATGAACAAAAAAGTGCCATGGGCGAGCAAGTACGTTGACGATGGCGATGACCTGTATTACAGATTGACACCGATTAGTTTTAATTCGGCAATAACAATGCCAAAAGATAGAAGAGAGCTAGTTTCCTGTCTATAAGCCTACACTAACGTGCAACAAATGCAACAGTAACCGAAGTCCGAGGAGATGTACGTTGTGTAAAAATCGTTCACTTAAATTTGTAGGTAAGGTTTGTAAAGCAGGGTTAGAAATTAACTTTTGAACACGGGAGTCCAACGGACTCGCTATCTCCTCAAAACAGAGGGAGTCCATCGAAGCAAAATGAGGGAGTCCGGCCAGTCGGAGGTTCAAATTAAAGATAATTAGAACAATCCACGCTGAATCAACGCATGTTACTGTATGACGTTAGTTATTTTTAAGATTCATGCCGTTGCACGTGCTGCAAATTTTACCTTGGACATTAGGCTGAAAAATACGGTAATTCCCGGGAGGCCCGTGTCTCCGGAACGAAACTTAGTCAGTAGGGCCTAAGTCGCAGGAATGTTCAGGGAGTCCATCGGCAACTCTGCACATATGTCCAAATCAGCGGAGTGCCAAGTAAATCAGGGAGTATTTGGGCCCAAGGATAGAGAACATGGTTCCCACGAATAAAACAAGTGGCAATGTGCCTAACCACTAACCCTAACCCTATACCGCTATATTTGAAACCCTTTGATTCTTATTGATGTAAATGAGCATTAGTTTATTGGGACCCATGTTCTGCTATCCTTGAAGAGTATTTGACTCGCGGACTCCGTTAATTTCGCACCCTGGTACAGTAAGAATTTTTAGACAATCATATCATGTAACCTCTTTCAAGACTAATGTATAGATTCGTTTATTCTAGCAGATGATTGAATAGTTAATCACAGTGGCTATATGCCGCGGCGCCGGCGTATATCTGTGACGGCTTGCCGGCACGGTCCTTCGATTTCCTAATGCCCGGGCAGTTTTTAAATTTAGCGTTATCTCAAGTAAACAAGGGGTTAGGGTAGAGTTAGGATTAGGGTTAGGGTTTAGGGTTAGGTTTAGGGGCTAGAGTTAGGGTTTTTGTTAGGTTTTACGGGTTAGGGTTAGAGTTAGGGTTAAGAACTGGCCGGGCTATGTTAGGAAGACGAAGACCGTGCCCAGCTGCCGGGTGATTAGCCACAGCGGTTTTGAAGTTATGGCGCCCCCGAACTTTACACTGTAACAGTATGTGTTGTGTATTTATAATTATTGTATATTGTGCCGTGCGTCCGCCGACCATGGAGCCCCGATGCCTACTCACTAGACGCTATATACTTACTAGTACCTTAGTAGAGTCTAATAGTAATACATATAATCTGATTCTAATCACTACTTATTGTCTACTACACTCCTAGTACTAGCCCACCGTTGTTAGCAAGTTCTACGAACGCGAGTTAATAATAACCGTTTAGCGCAGAAGAGGGATTTACCCTCATATCTCATAACCATGATTATTATTTATTATATATATTATTCTGGTAATATGCAATTTCATATCACCATCAGAGCTATGGCTGATAGGGTCTATGTCGCGCCCCAGGTACTGCTGGAGACGTACCCTGGTATAAATATCACTATCTTAATATGCCGGACCGTACCCTTCGTCCGTACTCCACTAACGGAGCTCTGTGGGAGTCACGCTACGCCATACTCTCTAACCCTAACCCTTAACCGGCTGCTAACCCTAACCCTAACCATATCAGCTAGATAGTTACCAGGGTATACGTTCCGGTATACCGGACCGTACCCAGGGTACGTTCCGGCAGTACCCTGGGGGATATAGACCCTATGAGCCAGAGTATGCCCTGTTCAGGGATGTGCCTAGAGTGGGCGGTGGTGGGTGGTTGTGGGTGGTTGTGGGTGCCGGGGACCTACCACAGGAATTGCATGATAGGCAATCATGCTTCTGTCAGTGATCGTTACGCAAGTGTGCACCAATGTTCTTCCATATATTATCAGGAGTCTATCAATATTGATAGACTCCTGATATTATGTATATATAGCAATACAGGGTTAGACACTAATCATTTTAGTTCATTAGTCCACAGGACTAGTAAAAGAAAAAATGTACTAGTTCTTCCAAAATTCTACTAGTCCTGCCGAAGGACTTACTAGGCGCAGAGCGACAAGCATTGTGATTTGCCAGGAGGTAGGTGGGGTAGGAGGGTGGAGCCCCCCTTCTGCTAGGGGGTACAGGGGGTCTCTCCCAGGGTACAAGGGGTGTCCCCCAGAAACGTTTTGTAAAAGACATTCAATTGTATAAAATACATGTAACTTTGATATGGATCATAAGATTAAAATTAAAATTAAATAAAATTTTAATTCGAAAATAAAATTTCGGCCTCCTTTGATGAGGAATCTGTGGATCCGTCACTTATCACAGCAAGGAATTTAGCCTCATTTATAGCTACAAACTGTTCCCGGCGGCTTGTATCGGCTATCGCCGTAATGAACCTCTGGCAGGCCTTGCGACATCTAACCCCTTGGCCTTGTCAAGCTGGCACAGCTTGACGTAATCTGTTTAGGGCCTGCCGTTTTTTCCAATAGCATGTGCATTTCTAATGGGGTTCGCCATTTACTAATCGCTGGATAGATGGCGCGCGTGCACTGTCCGGTATCACTGCTAAACAATGGCGTCTAGTTACGAAGGGGAACCCGTAAAGGTTTCACGCCTGGAAATGCTTTCCCATAGGTGGCCATACTTACGAAAAAATTCCCATAAATCAGCACAAGGTTTTTTTACAAATAATAATGCCATCCTTTGAATACACGTCGCAAGTGACAATATATATGTTATTTATACAAAAAATTCGTCCATAATTT
>NW_014577241.1:389740-418213 GCF_000485595.1 Priapulus caudatus
AACAGACCTCAGATGAGCCCAGACGCTCTGCGGCTCTTGTTTTTTAAACTAGATGAGTTTCTGTAATCGGCACTAAGATCTGAGTAATAGCCTGTGCAGGAGAAGGTGCAGATTCAGTTCTTTATATGACATAAGGTTGCATGTCGCACGTTAAATTTTAACTTCAGACTTACTTTGCGCAGGACATGAAATTTGTCCAATAATAAACGTGCAACGTATATAGGCACTGTTTTTGTAATATAACGCTTTTTTTCATTTTTGGTTTCAGGTTTCAAATATTCTAAAGTACCTGTTTCCGGTGCCTAAAGACGAAAGCCGAAGAGTGATCACGTTTGCAAACACTGATGATTATATCTCATTTAGGTCTGTTTGGAAAAAGTTTCTTTCCACAGAGTATTTCAATTTCTCCATCATTTTTTATTTTCTATTTGATACAGTATGATTTCTGCAGTTGTTACTCTAGTTATTAATATACATTTAGTTTCTTGGGGTTTATACACTAATTGTTACTTTCTTTTTGTGTGTCTAGGCATCACACTTACAAGAAGACAGACCACAAAAATATAGAACTACAAGAAGTTGGGCCACGTTTTGAAATGAGATGTAAGTCTCAACATTTTGACTCTGCTCTACCATAATTGGTTTTAAACAAATGTTTCCCTTAAAAAGAAGGCACATAAATATATATAATTCTCTAATCGTCTTGAAAAGGAACTTGAACAAATTTGTTGCAGATGTTCATCTTGTCGTTAACTATCATGTACAGCTATCTATACACTGGCTTTGTATGATTATATAGATATCATCACGACATTCATGAATGATTACTTGTGCGTAATGATTACTGTGATATTTGCTTTTTCTCTTGCAATCATACCGTTTCCATGACGATATATCATAGTGTAGCATAACCTGTGCAATACATTACATTTTTTCCACAAATAACCTACATCTACAATTGTGGCTAACGCACAAGCTAACAGTTGTGACTAAATGACCTGTTAGTGTTTCACCAATAGTAATGAAGGAACTGTGATTGCTGCAGTGTTTGAGATCAAGCTGGGCACGCTGGAACAACTGGACATCGCAGATGTTGAATGGCAGCTGAAACCTTTCATGCGAACAGCAAAGAAACGAAAGTTCCTCAGCGATGACTGAACACAGCACAGCAACATCTACTGGAGAGGATTTCAACTGAGTGCAGTCGCCTGCCAAGTTACGATCGCTCGTCATGTATATTTGTATTTTCTAGAGTTGGCACAGGCATTCATTTTGGAAAGGTTCATATGCAGGCCCTCGGGCAGGCTGATGGGGCGATAAACCCGTTGCGAGGCAATTAGGTGACCTTTGGCGTTTGGTGGAATTGTATTGTTCACACTACAGTGTTTGTTCTATAAATTCTAATATGTAGCCATTGTAGTGGGAGAATGGGGAATTGCAGCACAAAATAAATATGTATGAATCTGTATATATGTCCTGAACCAGTTGCTCTGTACTTTATCACAAAAAATCTGTTTTAATATGAGCTCCCCTAATCTGGGTGATACTCTATTAGGAGTGTTCCCAACTTTAATGTCATTAATGGTCATAATAACATATATAATATATATATATATATGGTCATGGTCATATATTAGTTTGTGGTTTAATGTCATTTAGGTTAGGGTTAGGGTTAGGGGTAGGATTATCAATCATTAATCATTAATCATTAATTATTAATGATATCAAAGTTGGGAACACTCCTAATGGAGCGTTAGCCCATAATCTGCTTATTTTTTTCGGAAAGCTTGTTGGTTACCTGTATATAGAAAAAAGGACGTTGTGGTGGCTACATGTTCAATGCAAATATCTGACCCTGTACCATTGGATACCGTGTATTTGTAATTCTTTTTATTCAAATATACGTGTACTTCAATATACCTTTATTTCTTATTAATGTTGAATTTTTAGCTCATCTGACATAGTCAGATGCAGCTTGTAGAATCGCTTGATCGTCCGTGTCCGTACCGTGCGGCCTCGTCCGGTCGGCCGCCAACGAGTTTGGGCACAAATTCTTGAACTGGCGCGTCGATCGTACGTCACGATATTCGGGGCACATTGGGGGGATGCGCTCAAACGAGTTTTTGGGGCTGTCGAAGCTGGGTCAAAGGTCAAAGGTCAAGAGGTGTATAAAGAAGGGGGAACATTCACTCCTAACTTAAAGTATAGGGAGGAATGCAGAATTGCGGCACCAAAATCATAAAAACGCTCGACGCTAGCTGCGTGATAGTCGTGTATAGCACATGGTAGGAAAAGCCATCACTGGGTGCGAATTTGATGGTCACAGGTCAAGAGGTAACCATGGGCACAGGAGATTTTTAGAGCATTGTTCTGCGGAGGACATGGTCTGACGGAGCGAGTTGATAAAAGCTTTTTTGTTTCAGCGTGACGCTAGCATTTTTAATGGCATTATTTGAAACGGACCATGAAATCTACTTTCTGCTGACAGTGCGCAGAGTAAGTGTCAGATAACTCTTTGACCCTCAAGAGAGGTTAAAACATGGATTTTTGTTGATGTCTCCTGTTAGAGTGAGAGGCTGCCCGGGTTTGCTAGATAGAATCTATACAATGCTGAGTAATGAGCTACGAGATGTCAACAGTGAAATTTCGAAAGCTAAATTTTGGTTAAAGAAGGTTTATGCTCCTTAAATCGTATAATTTATATGGCGATTCTGTAAGTGTCAGTATGTTACATGTAACGTATGCCGACTGCCATGACAGATGTGTTGTGGTACTGTGGAGTTTTTGCCTTAATTGGTTCAACAGGTGCAGCTCTCTAGTTAACGCAGCTGTAGGCTTGCGTAGGTAAATGGATAGGTGCTTACCTATTCTGTCTTGCAGATAGTCTGTTGCTAACACGTATGAATGGGATTTGCACAAGGGAGACATTACTGCCCTGCACCGCCAAGATTGGAATAATGCGAAAATTCGGGTCCAGCTCAAATCAGCGAAATGTGCTACTGAAACAGCAAAAGTTGCAGGAATGTGTGCGCAATGTAAAGTAAAAATATGTAAAAAATGTTATACTAAACAGCGAAATGTGCTACTAAAACAACGGAAGTGCGCAGAATGGGCGTAGAATGTGCGCAATGTGCATGCAATAACTGCCTGCAAGATGTATCAATGAGTAAAAAAATGTTATACTAAACACAGCGAATGTGCGCGAATGGGGTAAGATGTGGCGCAATTGTGCATCAATTAACTGCGGGCAATGTTATCAGAAATGTGTAAAAATGTGTTATACTAAACAGCGAAATGTGCTACTAAAATCAGCGAAATCGTGCCGCGGAATGGGTACGAATGTGGCGCAATGCAGATATTCTATAACAAATATTTCATTAGGTGGCAATTAGTTGACTGTTTCATTTGTTGATTAAACCTGCGTTCCTAACAATCCTGTTTTTACTCGTTCCTAGGACAAAGTTTAATGGAATTCCTGAACGAAGGTTGGGAGGAATTGTCTCCCGCGGCGACCAAGCTCGTATGATGGGAGCCTTCCATCTTAATCTGAAACACTTAAACGTACGCGCGCCAGGTCTCGTGGCAACTTTCTAACGATGCGGCCAAACGAACATCTCCGTTGAGAAGGTTTGCCTGATAGCCACCCTAGTGCATTCCACTGTTTCGGCGTGTATGTGGAACAACATTTGGGACTAACAGGGTTTACTAGAATCCTCACACTCCCAACCCACAGAGTCAACGCGCAGTAACCGTTAGATGAGGCTGTCGCTCATGCGCACTTGTATATATACGCATGTATATATTTTTATTATGCAGCTTAATGTTTTAAAAACATTTTTTCTGAGTTAGCGTCAATATGCATAATATAATTGGACTGAAAATGAAAATGAGACTTTCGAGAATGAAACTATAAACCAATAAAAAATCATAGTACATTGACACAGTTGTTTTTGTACTCATAACAAAAAAGTGGCCATGGCGAGCAAGTAAACGTTGACGATGGCGATGACGTGTATTACAGATTGACACCATTAGTTTATCGGCATACAATGCCAAAGAAGAAGAGAGCTAGTTCCTGTCTATAAGCCACACTACGTCAACAATGCAACAGTAACGAAGTCTCGAGGAGATGTACGTTGTGTAAAAAATCGTTCAACATTAAAGTTGTAGGTAAGGGTGTGTGTAAAGCAGGTTAGAAATTGAACTTTTGAACGGGAGTCCCAAGCGGACTCGCTATCCCTCAAAAAAGGAGTCCTCGAAGCAAATGAGGGAGTCCGGCGCCAGTCCGGAGGGTTCAAAATTAAAGATATTAACAATCAGTGAATCACGCATGTTACTGTTACTGTTAGTTATTTTTAAGATTCATGCAGTTGCACGTCTGCAAATTTTCTATTGGACATTAAGGCCTGGAAAAATACGGTAATTCCGCGAGGGGCGCGTGCTCCGGGAACGAACTTAGTCAGATAGGCGGCCTAATCGCAGAATTGTTCAGGGAGTCCACGACGGACTCCTTGCCCACATATGTCAAATCAGGGGAGTCCAGAAGTAAATCAGGGCAGTATTTGGCCCAAGGATAGAGAACATGGGTCCCAATAAAACCAACTGTGCCAATGGCCTAAACCCTAACCCTAAACCCTAACCCTAATTCTAACCCTTATTCTTATTGATGTAAATGACATTAGTTTTATTGGGACCCATGTTCTCTATCCTTGAACCAGTATTTGACTCCGGACTCCCGTTAATTTCGCACCCTGGTACAGTAAGAATTTTTAGACATCAATATCATGTAACCTTCTTTCAGACTATGTATAGATTCGTTTAATTCTAGCAGCAGATTGAAAGTTACACAGTGGCATATAGCCGGCGGCACGCCAGGCGTATAATCTGACGGCGTTGCGCGGGCACGCGTCTTCGATTCTCCTAATGCCCGCAGTTTTTAATTTTGAGCGTTATCCAGGAAACAAGGGTTAGGGTAGAGTTAGTGGATTAGGGTTAGGTTAGGCGTTAGGTTTAGGCGGCTAAGAGTTAGGGCTTTTTGTGTAGGTGTTTACGGGTTCAGGGTTAGAGTTAGGGTTAAGAACTGGCCCGGGCATGTTAGGAAACGAAAGACCGTGCCCAGCTGCCGGGCAGTGATAGGCCATCAGGCGTTGAAGTTATGGCGCCCCCGAAGCTTTACAGCTGAACAGTATGTGTGTGTGTATTGATAAGTTATTGTAATATTGTGCGTGCCGTCGCCGACCATGCATGCCTACCTCACTAGACCTATATACTTACTAGTACCAGTAGCTAGTACTAATAGTAATACTAATAGTCTGATTCGTATCTATCTCTATTTCTACTACTATCTCCTAGTACTAGCCACTGTTAGCAAGTCTACGAACCGAGTTAATAATAACCGTTTAGCAGAAGAGGGATTTACCTCATATCTCATAACCATATTATTATTTATTATAATATTATTCGGTAATATCAATTTCATATCCACCCATTCAGAGTATGGCTGATAGGGTCTATGTCCCCCAGGGTACTGCGAACGTACCCTGGTACTAAATACTACTATCTAATATGCCGGACCGTACCTCGCCTACTCCACTAACGGAGTCTGGGGAGTCACCTACGCCATACTCCCTAACCCTAACCCTTAACCCTAACCCTAACCCTAACCATATCAGCTAGATAGTTACCAGGGTATACGTGTCCGGTATACCCGGACCGTACCCAGGGTACGTTCGGCAGTACCGGCTGGGGAATATAGACCCTATGAGCGCAGAGTATGCCCTGTTCAGGCATGTGCCTAGAGTGGGCGGTGGTGGGTGGTTGTGGGTGTTGTGGGTGCCGGGGACCTACCACAGGAATTGCATGATAGGCAATCATGCTTCTGTCAGTGATCGTTACGCAAGTGTGCACAATCAATTGTTCCATATATTATCAGGAGTCTATCAATATTGATAGACTCCTGATATTATGTATATATAGCAATACAGGGTTAGAGCACTAATCATTTAGTTCATAGTCCACAGGACAGTAAAAGAAAAAATGTAACTAGTTCTTCCAAAATTCTAAACTAGTCCTGCCGAAGGACTTACTAAGGCGGCAGAGCGATCAAGCATTTGTGATTTGCCAGGAGGTAGGTGGGGTAGGAGGGTGGAGCCCCCCCTTCTGCTAGGGGGTACAGGGGTCTCTCCCAGGTAACAAGGGGTGTCCCCCCAGAAAAGTTTTGTAAAAGACATTCAATTGTATAAAATACATAGTAACTTTGATATGGAATCATAAGATTAAATAAAATTAAATAAAATTTTAATTCGAAATAAAATTTCGGCCTCCTTGATGAGGAATCTGTGATCCGTCACTTATCACAGCAAGAATTTAGCCTCATTTATAGCTACAAACTGTTCCCGGCGGCTTGTATCGGCTATCGCCGTAATGAACCTCTGGCAGGCCTTGCGACATCTTAAACCCTTGGCCTTTGTCAAGCTGGCACAGCTTGACGTAATCTGTTTAGGGCCTGCCGTTTTTTCTCAATAAGCAATGTGCATTTCTAATGGGGTTCGCCATTTACTAATCGCTGAATAGATGGCGGCGCCGTGCACTGTCCTGGTATCACTGCTAAACAATGGCGTCTAGTTACGAAGGGAAACCCGTAAATGAATTGAAATCAGAGTTGCAAAGACATCTGGGAGGAAAGCTGATCTGCACGTACACGTACACGTACGCTTGCGTGTGCACGTCCACGTGCGTGCGTGCGTGTGCACGTACACGGGTGCGCGTGTGCACGTACACGTGCGTGCGTGCGTGGGCACGTACACCGTGCGCCGGGTGGCGTGTGCACGTACACGTGGTGCGTGCGTACGTGCGTGCATAGGCACGTACACGTGTGTGCGTGCGTGCGTGCGTGTGCACGTACACGTGTGTGTGTGTGTGTGCGTGCTGTGGCACGTACACGTGCTGGTGTGCTTGCGTGTGCACGTACACGTGCGTGCGTGCGTGCGCATGTACACGTGCGTACGTACGTGGGTGCGTGTGCACGTACACGTGCGTGCGTGCGTGGGCACGTACACGTGTGTGCGTGCGTGCGTGTGCACGTACACGTGCGTACACATTACCATACCAAAGTGCAGTGTCTGAGTCAACAGGTCTTGCTGATTCGTAGCTTGTATCTGCATGTACTAATAGTTATGACACATCAGGAATTATCAAAGGCCATTAGTGCAAATTCTTGAGTAAGTGAGCGATGTCTGGGCTAGATTTGCTACTTGTGTTAACTGGGGTGCATTATGATCAAGATTGGAATGGGTGAACATGTGCATGGCCTCTCTGTGTGGTCAGTGGCCAGTAGAGGAAATGTGGCAGTTTGTGCTTGTTACCCAGTCTATCAATGTGTGTAAATGCACCATGCTATCACATTTATTATTCTTGTTATATTGATATACAGGGGTAGAAATAAGGAGAAACAAAGAGATGGTCCACAGGACCATCTAGTTTGAAATTTAGATGGTCCTCCTAAATTTTAGATGGCCTTCCTAAATTTCAAATTGTTCTCTAAAAGTAATGCGGCGCGCAAGCGTAAGAAAGAGATTTTACATGGTTATAAAATGGTTTAATTATTTACCTACAATGAATGTATCAAACGATACAGTAATTGTTTATTCACTTTAATAGTATATTGGTTAATAAAGTTGTTTCAGTAGAATTTAGTTGAACCCATAACACCGGAATATAGTATGTTTATATATTATGTTTTAACACTTTTTATTATATAAGTTTATAGAAATAAATATAAACATGTATACATCTATTTCCATGCAAAGGTCAGATAATGTAATGACGCTCGCCATTAGGCTATGTATAATGCCTATATTTCATATTATCTTATTAACGGGGAAGACGCTGTTTTGGTGTCCACTGGAAGTCATCACAATCAAAACAGGAAGAGGGACAATCTGACCAATCACGCCAGGCCTCGACGCTTATTTTCAGATCTGGTTGTCCTGTCGGGCAACAAGAAGCAATTTTTACTTGTCCTAATTTTGATTTTAATTGTCCGAATTTTGATTTTACTTGTCCAAAATTTACTTGCAATCTATGAGCCGTTAAGGTCCTCTTTTGGTTCAGTGCATATCGTATTACCAGGAGTGTATAATATAGAGATCTATATTATATAAATAGATATATAAATATATATACATATATAACATTAACATATATAGATAGATGTAGATAATATATATATCTATATTATGCACTCCTGATATTACAGTATATATATACCGTATTTACTCGTGTATAAACCACACTTTTTTGTACACAACTTCAATAAAAAAAATCAGGGGGTGCGACTTATAGACGAGGCTAAGAAATCTTGTTAATGTACCAATGTTTGTACCAACTTTTCAAGGCAAAATATGGGGTGCGACTTATACATGAATAATACTTACACACGAGTAAATACAGTACATGTAAAATCGTAATGAAATTCACACAACGTTTATTTTTGCGTGCCGGCACGCTCATTGTGATTGCCGCTTGCAGCTTTTTCCTCAACCCCAGGAGAGTTTTGCTGTTGTCCTTTCATCCCAGCGGTGCCCACCCCCTACATATTCAGTAATGAACATGCCCAAGTGACTTATAAACAATCGTGCACCCCCCCCCACCAGTACATCAATCAATGCGCCCCAGCCAGCGAGGTAAGCGCTGCCGCTCTGAATAAATCTGTAATGGTAACAGTGGGTGTTGCAGGCTGCTTTTTTCAGCAACCTTTGAAAAGGTTTGACGTGAGAATGTGGTGCGATAGCGCCCTGGCTCAAAGGTTGTTAGGAACCGTAAAATTGGACCAAAATATTCAATGGTCCGTCGGACCATTGACTTTGAAAATCTGATGGTCCTCCTGATTATTTGATGGCCCCGGACCATCGGACCATCGCTTATTTCTACCCCTGGATATATAAATATGAGTATGTTTACCTGATCAGATATTTGTATAATTTTTACATACATGTGGATTCAGCAGCTAAGGATACGTACAAGTGCATGTATGTTCTATTGTTTTCAATTCAGGTTCACGAAGCAACACAGACAACTGTTAAAACAATGCAGGCAGCAGGCCTAGTGAATCCGAACACGTCCTGGTTAAATAGCAGAGGTATAGTATTAGAGGGAAAAATGTACATGATATATAGTTACTGATAAATCCTGTGAATGCAAATGAATTATTTGACTACATAGTACAGTAATTTCAATGTTTCTTCACACGACGGTTTCGCAATTGAACAACAGTATAGTTTCAGTGGTTAATGTCATTTTTTCACTGTGTTTCAGGAGCGTGGTTGTTTTACATACTGATTATCACAGTTGGGCACCTGATCCTGCTTAGCTTCCCCTTTCTAAGTGTTGCAGCTGTTTGGACACTCACCAATACGATTCACAATATTGTGAGTTTAATTACAAAATAAGTGGTCGAGTGTAGGGAGGATTCCTGGTTCGTAATTGTCACAGTATCTGACAAATCGCCAATTTAGTTAATGAAAATTACAAAGCTCTAAGACTTTACACATTGAATTTCAGTCTTTGAAATAAGTTATCCCAGCCAGTCCTGGTCCAAATTCTTTACTTCTACTATGTAAGTCATAGTAAAACCCATCAAAACTAGCCAGTCCTGCTTAAAAGTTATCTTGCGGACTGTGGGACAGGCTGCTCTTTCCAACACTGATTAAGTAGTGAGTGATTAAAATTGTTGAATTTCACTCTGCAGTGTTTGCTCAGGATGCAGGTGCTAATGGACCAGTTGTTTCAGGTTACATTCACCGTCCTTCACACGCTAAAAGGCACACCATGGATGACAGCCGACCAGGGGAAGTCACGTCTGCAGACCCACTGGGAGCAAATTGACTGCGGAACTCAGTTTACCTCGACACGAAAATTCTTCACGGCCGTTCCCGTGGCTGTGTAAGTGTACTGCTGCCCTCTACTGACTAAAGTTAACCTTGCATACGAGACGTGTAAAATGATGATGTGTATGGTTATATAGTGTATCATCAGATGGAGTGAACGATTTCAAAATGCACTGCTCGTGGGTAATCGTTGTTGGTTCATTACAGGTTCATTCTTGCGAGTTTCTACACCAAGTACGACACAGTGCATTTCTTCGTGAATTCGTTGTCGCTGCTGTTTGTGCTGCTTCCGAAACTTCCGCAGTTCCACGGAGTCCGGCTTTTTGGAATCAACAAGTACTAGGCTGCAGCTACTGAGCTGTTCTTCTCGTTGTTGTGTGTTCACGCGGTTCTTGTCATCGGTTTGAAGCTTTGTGGGCATTTTGCACATTTTGATCATTTTGGGGATATTGGATCTTAATCCAGAAATGTAGCTTAACATCGAGTGTGGAGGCTAAGGGTTAGAGGTCAGTGCGTCAAAAAGCATATTATGTTTTAAGCGATTGTAAACTGCTCAGTGACGTGTAACTTGGCAATGTGACACTGATATTTTCTCATATTGTCCATGGCTAAAGTTCAAACTGTGAAAAGGCTATGTAACATTTGCATACAGAAATATTAATATCTTTTGCAGACCTCTTGATGACTCTTAAAACGTGATGCGCCTAGAGCCCCAGAGTTACACAGTGACAGTTTTATACACACGTGCTTGTCCCGCTTTCTACAATTTTATGTTCGGTTATCCCACACTGACCTCATTGAAATATCTCACAGAAAAAAAGGAAGACCTTTCGTGGTGTCCATCCGATTCTTCCGCTTTATGACAGACCTCTAAGCTGGTCTACAGTAGTTAGCTATGTGACAATTCAAACGCGCTGAAGCACAAGTATTTCATCACAGGAGAGCGTTGTCGGTGAGGGCTGGTCTAATCGCCAGCCGGGAGCGTATTAATTTTTGTTATTGTACAGTTTGTAATTTAAGGTCGGCGAGAGTGCAGACCAAACGGTAGATTAGCGAGGGGGATGCCCAGGAGAGCAGCCTGCTTCGCGGGGCATTGAGGAGGTGAGGTGCGATTCGTGAGACGCGCGTTCGAGCTTTGGATGCTGGGCTGTCTGAATAGACTCTTACGTGTATGATATTATGTGTGGGTGCGGGGAGCGGAGGGAGGGGGCGACACTTTGCGCACGCGCGCACGCTCGTCTTACCGTGGAACCAGGAAACTGTTGCTGGCCACTGGTGATGGTTCCACGGTTTGATCGCTCGTCAATGGGTGGCGTGCTCGTGTGTGCCCCGAAACTGAGATTTCACGCGTACATTTCAGTAGCTAGCCGGACGCTTCGTGCAAAATGCTTCCACTTGGCACATTTATTCTGCACGTTAGTGTTAGCTCATCCTAGGTTTTGGTGCATCACTGGGTTGTTTGATGAGCCAGTCAGAATGCTAATTTTACAGTAGCGGGAGTGACACGATGGTTGATAATGGAGCTTGATTACATTCTGATTGCTGAGTTGGACACCTAGTGTGTTCACGTGTTAGTGTTAGAATGAATTATCACAGGCTCTGGCTGCTTAATTTTACTGATTTTACTGCATGGCCTCATTTGTAGACAGAATCGATTGTGGCATGTGAAAGTCGTTAATATAAAAGGCGGACATGAATGAATTTGTCATGATGTCATGTCATGCATCTGTAGATTGTGTCCCATCGGGTGTTTGATATCATTTACCATATCTCATTTGCTTTCTAATGGTTCTGAATTTCGTTTGATAATCCCACTCGTGTTGCCTGAAAGCTGGCAATAGCACGCGCACTAGTTTGACCTTTGCCAGTTCTACCACATACTGTGTGCTTGTTAGAGATAGGTGTTTGACTTGTTGAAATGGTGTGCGAGTTCAATGCTTCCCAGTGTTGATGCCATTGCTTCTGATGTCGTGATGGCTGTATGAATGTTTCACTAAACTGAAACATGATGGAAGCTTTCTGTTTGAAACGCGACTGGAAACTTATCGTAAGCAGGTGAGATTTTTTAAACAGTTAGTTAAAACATCACGTTAATCAAATAAGTGATTTAATCTCAGATCTTGCTGAAATTTGTTACAAGAGTTGTGTGAATGACTTGTCTGTCATCTGCTATTAAATCAATCAAGATGTAATACGATTTTTTTAACTATTGGGTACTGGTACTCATGTTGTACTTTGTGGTTTCAACTTGGTAATAAAAAGTGTAAAAATTACGTTCTTGCAGTTTTAGGTTTGTAACTTTGGATTTTTAAAAAAAAGATATAGCCTATATATTCTGCACAGTAAATATTTGTGTTAAGACCTATTCACAATATATACAACTATAAGAAAACGTTTATAATTATGAACTAAAACACATCTGAGATCTATCCATGAATAATTAGTCAACTAAATTTTGTCAAGTCTATTTTAAATCTTGGCACTTGAATATTTGCTTCTTGTACTTTTCGAATCATGCTGGGTCCTATTGAACATCTGAAAAAAATGAAAAATATGCCCTTAGCCATCGATATCTGTGATGAAATGTGCCACTCAGGAACCGAATGTGATGGAGAAGAAATTGGCTGTAGTGTATAAGAAAAGCCCATAATTTTGCACATGTCTGAATCCTTCACACTAATAGTTATTAGATTTAAAAATTGCATACTTTGGTTCGATATCTACTAATTCCGGGTCCGACGCAATACCCTTTCCCACCTTCAGTTTCTCCATGCCATTCCTGGAATAAGAGGAAAGAAGAAATGGTCATTTACATAACTCATGGTTTACATCAAACAAATTTCTACTAGGAGACAACGAGGTCATCACACTCACCATGCTACCATGACACCATTGTCGGTGCACAGTTGTGGAGGCGGGCACACCAAATCATATTCATGATGATCACATAGTTGGCCAATCACCTGCCTGATGAATGAATTGCAGGCCACTCCTCCAGAGAGTACCTGCATCAGAATACATGTACGTGGAGTAAAATCTGCGACGGCCAGCACTGTGACATCCATAATGCTCTATTAACGAGAATTTTACCAACTAGCTCTCAGTCTATCAACTGGCATCAGTCCTAAGTTTAAGTGTTCTCCAAATCTATCTGCCATTATCTTTACAATAAAAAGTTCAACAAAGTTGGAAAAGAAGAAGGAGAGTAGTGTCAACCATATAAAGTACTAAATAGACATTTCTAATCAACTAGCGTGTGGAGTTGTCAAGTATAACACGGTAATGTTTTTAACAATGGCAGCATTTGGCAACCCTCCTATCCTCAAGAAACCAGACATCACGGCACTTTTATATGTAACAACACCAACTGTATATGAGTAATGACACTAATTATCAGTTTTATTCTTGGGCGATAGACTCTGTAATGGTGGCGGTACCAGAGTTCTGTTGTGCTTAGGCAGGAGATCGTTGTAGTCTATGAACACCAGGCAGCGCTGCAGTCGCTTCAACAGATGGCGACCGACCGACAGCTGGAATGCAGCCGCTACATCACAGACATTCGGTAGAATCCCATCGCCAACGATTCCTACAGTGCAAATAAGAACTTGCAGGCTAGGCTGCTGGCTCAGACCGTGAGCAATATTTGCAGTTTTCATCTGTCACAGTCACAGGAAATCCTATGGTTCTCTCATCTTTACAATCTTTACTGCACCATTTATATCTTCCTAAATAACTGTTTTGATAAAAACGGAAAATAAAATACATGTCAACATTCAAGTGTATTGCAACGAGATTGCGCTCAACTCGTAATACATCCATTAAAGACTTCATGCAACGTGTAATCCAGGGAAAAAAATATAATGTATTTTTCGGGGGCTACTTTTCAAGCTCGCGTGCATGAAAATAGCACTCTAAAATTTGGTTTGCATTGAACTCTATGCAAATTTACAGGGGGGTCTTTTTGGCATTTCCGGGGCTCTTTTTGGCATTTCCGGGGCTCTTTTTGGCATTTCGGGGGCTAAATCGCCCCGAGCCCCCGTGTATTTTGTTCACTGGTGTAATCGCTACCGTGCTTCTCTTCTTCCCGCTCTATGAGACGCATGGTCGTCGTCTTCATGCCGGAGAAGGAGAAGTTGCAGTCTCTGTACTTGCTCATGGTCGCCGGGTAACGATCGACGAATTTGTGCGGGTCACCCCGACGCGCTACCCTCTCCACCGACTCACCGCCACTCATCCCATCACATTCCGGTAGATTCTTCAGCTTTAGACGTCGTGCAACCTGACAGTACCAAAACAGAGTCATGTGGTAGGTAGGTATATCTATAGAGGTGCTAGGGAGTACTGCTTCAATGAGGAAACCTATATAGTTAGATGGATGGACGGACAGACGAAGGGACATATTACATATATACACAACATAAATGGATAGAATGATAGATCGATAGATATATTATAAATCCTATATAGATATGGTATGGTTGGAAAAGTGCATAGGGCAGAGATGTATATAGCCACAGATAGCATACTCGAATATATACCTTATCGTATGCTTCACCCGGGGATGTATCTATGCTCTCCCCCAGTAACATAAAGTCCTCAACATCCTTCACGATGGCAAGCAGACAGTGTCCTCCAGACAGCAGGAAGACCAGGAAAGGGAAGGCAACCCTTTATTAAAACAACGATAATTTACTTCTCCTGAATCTATATTACATGCTTTGGTATAGCTAAATAACATAGGTCATAGTGCATTCCATATTAATTAATACAAATTTTAATGAAAAAAACAACAGTTAAAATGAGTTTTGAAACAGGCGTGGTACTTCCTGTATATTGTATTTTTCTGATATTCCCTGATCTCGTATATTCAAAATATATACATAGTATAAGTATTCAAGTATAGACATACACATTCTTAACAATAAGCCATTTACTTTAAATTTTAAATGGGGAAACAGCAAGATATCTGCTTTCAATGTTCTATGAGTTACCTATCCACCATTCTTACAGTCAATGCATGTGCCTGCATGTGGTGTACTGGCAGAAATGGAACATTCTTTGCTCTGCGGACAAGTTCTCTTGCATACTTCAGGCCCACAAGTAATGAGAGTGGCATTCCTGGCTTAACAGTGCAGGCGATTCCATCCAGCTGCTGCAATATGGAAAATTATAATGCATTCATCAATACATTGCAAGGCACCTAATTACGACCATAACTCTTTGCTGTTAGCACTTAAAAATAATAAATTGATGCCATGGCAAATGTAAAAGGAATATACCTCAACAGGAATATTGCTGCTTTCGATTGTAGCAGTGACCACTCTCTCTATGTTCTCTTCATGTAATCTCCTAGCAATTGGAGGAATCACTCCACCAAGCCTATTACGTAAAGATGACAGCTTACATGTAATTAATGCATTATACTAAGCCAATACTCGGGCTGATTGGCATATTCATGGTTTATACTCGTGACACAATTTCCTCGTATCTATGATAATTATCTTACTTATTTTTGTGTGTTATTGTACGAATAAAATTAATTTCATCAGTGTTACCGGATTGTCATTTGTTGCTGTGAGTGTATTTCCTGTGCAAGAACTTGACCTGTATCATCGACTATAGCTGCACCAGTATCATCACAGCTTGTCTCAATTCCAAGGACCGTCAGAGATCTCAAAATCTTATGAAGAGATTGCTTTCCCAAAAGTGTGTTTAGCTTCAGTCTTAGCATCTTGGCTGAAAACGTAAAAGAACCACCTTCATAACCTAGTTACGGCCCGTCTGAAGTTATATGGCCAGTCTGAGTATAAAGAGACCATCTCGGTGCCAACAAAGAGGTCAGCTTGAGGTAATACTCTAGAGTCTAGGGATAACAGTGAACAGACAAAAATATCCCCCATTCAAATTCAAATTCAAATTCAAATAAAGTTTATTGCACAGATAATCGCAGATCATACAGGCAAACACTGAAATAGGCTACAAACTACAATAAAACAAGTTCATAGGCTAATAGTAATAACAAGTGCCGCAGTGCGACAGGGCTCATCTGGTGTCTGGTGTTCTGCTGATAAATTCATTTGTGCATAGCAAGACGTCTTATACATAAGTCTTCTTTATTCTTGTTTGACTTTCGTAGCCAATTGGAACAAATATATCAGCTACACTTTCGCACCCACCTAATCTCTATGCATTGCAGACAAATGTGTATTGCAGCGGTTGACCACGGCCAAAATTATGATTAGAAGTAGCGTACACGAGCAGTGGGCTGCACGGTTTTTGCTACCACACAGGTGCATTACTGATTCAGCCTTCAGGGTGCTATTAGACAGACTGGCTTCTTAGAAAATAAGTCATGATTCAGGAGCGTAAACCTCTTTGTTCAACAAACGAATTTGCGCTTTAGCAATTAAACTGTGCAACTGTAGCCTGCACATTCACCTACAGGTATTGGGCTCTAATAATAAGCCAAAAGCAGTATCAGTCCTTTTGTTAGCAGTCAACATAATCTCAATGTTAAAGCTCCTTCCATTAAGGGTTCAATAAGGTTCCCACACTTACTCTTCGTCGGTCAGTGCGAAAGAACATGTCGATGTCTTTTCATAATAGCCATTATAAAAATGGTAATCACCGCTGAACCCAAAGAAAGTTTTTTCATGTCGGCTCCGTTCCAGACCATGTTACTTTTAGAAAAGTGTTTAAATCTGCCCTGCGCCCCATTGACCTTTGACCGTGACCTCAATTTTCGCACAGCTGATCTTTTCCTAGCCATGGTGCTGGATCTACAAGCCGCACTGATCACGAGCCTGGGTCAGCCGGTTATATTTGTGCCGGCCCAATCTGTCATTTCCTACCTATACCTTAGATTAAAGAGGGAATGTTCCCCCTTCCACTTTTTACACCCTTTCGACCTTTGACTGGACTTTGACACAGACAGGACTTCGACATCCCAACTGCGTTGTTCGGATTACCCCTTTATCTCCCCTTTCCCCTTCCTCCCACCGCCCTACCCATTCCACCCCCCGGGTATGATCGTCGTATCGCACGCCTACCTTCCCCATCCATATCGTGACCGTACGTCGATTTCTTCCTTTGCCGGTTAAGATTTGTTGTCCCCAACTGTTGAAGGAACGCGACGGACGCACGGATACGCGCCGAGTGTCTACGGATCGAGCATACCCCAGTCTGAAATTACCTTACGCGCTACTGCGCATGCGCCACGATGCGCACAAGGTGCTGTAGTGAAAGCGCAGTAGCCAAAACATTAGCGGAACTTGCGTTAACCTTGCAGACTCCAGCCGTCACAGTTAGCATTTGCTCAACAAACTACCGGACAACGAAGCAGTTTATTATATGCTTTCTTCGCCAACCGGATCAGTGACTAATCACCCACGCGGGCCGTGGTGCGGCAGAGTTCAGCATGGCATCACCACGGCCGGCCTTCATACATGACCGACGCTCAATATGCTCATGGAATGGCGAGGTCAAGAGCAGACTCGGACAGGAAGAACTGCTGTGGACGAAGGAGGAAGGGGGAGAAGCGGGAGAAGCGTTGTGGAGGAGGGGGAGTAATCCTGGTGGAGAAGGGGAGAAGGGCGAGCAAGCGAGAGAGACGTTGGAGAAGCGAGGAGGGGCAGAAGCCGGTGGAGAAGGAGAGCGTGGAAAGCTCGGCTGGAGAACGGCGAGGAAGCGGTAAGAGACGCTGCATGGGAGAGACGGGCGACCGATCCCGTCGCGATCTCCAGCGGGAGAAGGGTGCTCTGTGAGAAGGTTGTGGAGGAGCATCCGGGAGAAGCTGGGGAGAAGGGAAGGAAGGGGCAGAAGGGAGACTGCGTGGAGGAGCAGGGGAGAAGGGAGAAGGTTGTCGAGAGGGGGACGTATAACACCAAGCGATCCTGGAGCTGCTGGTGAGAAGCGAGGCATCAGGCGGAGAAGAGAGAAGTGGTGAGAAGGACGATGGAGACAGAATCGCTGGCCGCGGAGGACCTGGAGGGGAGAATGCTGCTTCGGAGAATGGAGGAAGTGCGCGAGAAGTCGAGGCGAAGGTAAGAACGGCTGGCTGGAGACGAGTGCGGGTCAGAAAGGAGAAGCCGCATGGCTTCGGGAGGAAAGAACCGGAGGGGGAGAAGCTGTTCCGTAGTTCTTCTTCTCCACCAGCTTCTCCTCCTTCTCCACCAGCTTCTCCCTTCTCCCCTCCTTCTCTACCAGCTTCTCCCCCTCCTTCTCCCCTCCTCCTCCCCCCTACTCCATCACCTTCTCCCCTCCTCCTTCTCCTCCTCCTCCTCCTCCTCCTCCTCCTCCTGCCCCCCTACTCTCTCCACCACTCCTTCCCTCTCCTCTCCTCCTGCCTCCGTACTCCTCCATCACCTTGCTCCCCTCCCTTCTTCCCTTCTCTTCCTCATAGCGCTCCTCCTTCCCCTACTCCATCACCTTCTCTCCTCCTCTTCCTCCCTCCTCCATCACCTTCTCCCTTTCTCCTTCTCCCCCTCCTCCTCCCCTCTTCCTCATCCCCCTACTCCATCACCTTCTCTCCTCCTCCTCCTGCCTACTCCAGCACCTTCTCCCTCTCGCCTGCCCTCCTCCTCCTCCTCTCCCTCCTCCATCACCTTTCTCCCTCATCGTCCCCCCTACTCCATCACCTTCTCCCTCCTCCTCCTCCTTCTCCTCCTCCCTCCTCATCATCTTTCTCCCTCCCCTCCCCCTACTCCATCGCTCAACTTCTCTCCTCCTCCTCCTCCTCCTCCCTCCTCCTCCTCCTGCTCCTCCATCACCTTCTTTCCCTCCTCCTCCTCCTCCTCATCACCTTCTCTCCTCTCCTGGTACCTCCTGCTCCTCTCCCGTTCCTAATCACCTTGCTCGCTCGCGTCGCTGCCTCTCCCTCGCGGGCACTGCCTCCGCTCTCCATCACCCTTCTCTCTCTTTCCTCCTCCTCCGTCCTCCACTTCACCTTCTGCTCCTTCTCCTCCTCCATTCACCCCTGTCCCGCGTCTGCCTGCTGGGCCCTCGCGCTGGGGTGTCCCCGGCCGTCTCGCGTCGAGTCGCTGCCCGCGCACTCGGGCGGTGTCTCTCCTCCCCTGCGTCGCTCGCGCCTCCTCCGCCCCTGGCGGCGGCTTCTCCGCCCTCCCCATACGGGTCTCTCCCTCCTCCTCACGTCACCTTCTCCCCCCCTCCTCCTCCTCGCTCCCTCCTTAACCCTCCTCATGGCACCGCCGGGCTGCTAAGAATCCTATTTCAATGTGCGCGGAAACAATTCCAGACCCGTCCTGAATTACCCCATGTCTGAAATTTACGCGCACCTCATGGCGCCACATACGCGATATAATTTGCCCAGGGTAATTTCAGACTGGAGTCGCGGAATCCTCAGCGTCGACGCGCTCGACACCGTGGTCATGAGATCACCCCAGTCTGAATTTACTCCACCTATAGCCACGACAGGATCATATATTTGCAGCGTATTCTCAGAACTGCCCGGGGGTAAGTGGCTCGAGAGCGTGACCCCACGCGCTCGCCAGATTACCCAGGTCGAATGGACCGCCCGCGATGGCACGACAGTGATAGAGAGTTGCAGGCTGCCCGAGTGATTTCAGACTGCTGCCTCGGGTTAATCTCCAGCACCGTGTATTCACATGGTCTGAATTTACGCCCAGTTCTGCATTGACCACTCCGACTACTGCCAGAACTAATCTCAGATGTGCGGCCGCGGCAGTCTCATTACTCCCAGCGTCTTCCCTGCCGCATTGTCGCTGCACGCGTCCTATCGCACGAGGGTCTAGCGGTAGGTCAATTTCAGACTGGGGGTAATCTCAGACCGTGACACCGGACGGACGGACAATCATGCGATTCTACAAGCTGCACCTGACTACGTCAGATGAGCTAAAAATGAGAGAAACAATGTGCCTTATACTCCTTGGCTGCACCCACCTACTTTAGAGATATATAATCTACCAGTGTCACACTCACAGCTGCAAGTTTATTCACGTAGCACATAAAAACAATACCTTCCAATGGGCGCGGACATATTTAACTATCGCAGCGCCATCTTCATTGTATCTACGATAACACAAGAGACCTATATTTGCATAGGAAACCTCGCATGCTAGAACGTCCTCCTATTCATAAGCATGTGCCACTTGGTAAACATTTACGCTCTAAATCTACTCTCGGATACCCCCTCTCCATTTTAAATGCATAATTCTCACAAAATATGGTTGCTAGCGGCAGT
The DNA here is from genome assembly GCF_000485595.1 of Priapulus caudatus. Classification (NCBI taxonomy): domain Eukaryota; kingdom Metazoa; phylum Priapulida; class Priapulimorpha; order Priapulimorphida; family Priapulidae; genus Priapulus; species Priapulus caudatus. The sequence goes on from NW_014577241.1 coordinate 409,847, forward strand.
ATTGTGCATGCCCGAACACCAAACTTAGATTTAAAATCACGCTCTAGGTAGAATCTGCCGCAGGGACCTTACATGCTAGAGCGTCCTCCTCCTGTTCATAAGCAGAGGTCATGTAATAAATATTTGTGCTAGGAAAATACTCTCGATCTAATCCCGGTGACTCTCTTTGATATTGTGATATTGCTGCGCGATATATGCTTTTGTACGTCCAGACATTATTTAATGACCGAAATAGTATTTCCTTCTCCGTGCTGCATTATTTTCCTTATTTCGTGAGAACTTTCGGCTGAGAAACTTTACAATGTGTCTTCCCCTATTTCCATCTAGTTGTCTGCTCTACTTCCCCTACTATCTCATGACCACCTACTTCTCGCGTTTATGCGCGTGCGCGCGCGTGTCTGTATGTGTGTGCGTGCGTGTGTGTGCGTGTGTGCGAGCGCGCGTACGCGTGTGCGCGCGTGTGTGTCGAGGACAGATAGGTTGTATAACGCAATTCAATTCAATTCAATTCAATTCAAATTCAATTCAATTCAATTCAATTCAATTCAATTCAATTCAAAAAATTTATTTATCACCACAATTAGCAAAGATACAATGATACAGAAAACATTAATGTGAGGGGTGAAGGGGTAGCGAAAGACCATAGGGTCATCGAGTCAGCTATCCCTTTATATGTACAGTAGACATAATAGCTTGAGCACATAGATAGTTCGTGGTATTGAAATTAGGAAAAGTGAGATATAATTGCAAATGGAAGTAGCTAATGTGTGCAGTATATAGGGGCCTATCAGTGATAAAACAACAGAACAGTAATCAGTTCACAGTAATGTAGGCTACGCATATAAATAATTTCGTAGCAGGAAGAATATTATATCGCACACCTTAGAATAACTTAAGTTGAGATTTAGGATTATTCCACTATCTTGGGTACAGTATGAGTACCAGAACAGGCATAAAAAAAAAATATATAATACTAATTCAAATCAAGAAGACAACATTTATACGAGCCGTACTAATTATTTAATACACACACCGCACACACACACACACACTACAACACACACACACCACGAACACACGACACACAGCACACACACACACACACACAGATTCAGCACACACACAATCAGCGCACCACACACACACACACACACACATCACACACAGCACAGCGACACACACACACCACACACACACACACCACAGCCACAACACGACACACACCACACACACACACACACACACAGTGCGACACAACACACACATCACACAACACACACACACACACCAACACACGTCACACCGGGTGAGGGGGGGGGGGTACTGCCCAGTTGTTAAAGGTACTTGGGACGTGCTGCTGGACAGGGTATATTTACGGAACATCATGATTGGCACAGGGCTAGATACCCAGCAAGCAAGCTGATATTGGCCCAATATTTGGCAAAACAATATTGGGCCAATTCACCAGGGCCAATATTTGAAAATTTGGCAGATGTGCAACCGTAGCGCAATGAGATCTTCAAAATACAGCTACATAGCGTTGTTTGATTAAATCTTTAGTTTGAAATTCAGACTGCGGACTCCTCATTTCAAGTTAATTTCCTACCCCTGCATATATATTTCATGCATCGAAGGCGGTGAGGCGTGTACGTGTGTAGGTGGACGCTATGGCAGGTTCACTCCTGGGTCTATCTGTGTGCGGCTCTTCTACAGAGATCAGAAGTCTGTGCTAGCACATGCTACACTGTACTGCACCAACACTCTGTTACAAATCCCAACTAGACAGAGGGCACTCACGAGATGCATGCTTCCGCGAGCATGTAACAATGATGTGCTGCGCTGGTGGCCGGCTGGCTGAACTGGACTCGCCCTGCTGCTGACGTCGCCGCTCACTGGTGGCTGGCTGGCTGATCTCGCCACCGCTGACGTCAATCGCGGCTATCGATTCGCCGGCTCACTGGTGGCTGTCTGGCTGGCTTCGCGCCACTCGCTGTACTGACGCGCTATCGATCGCCGGCTCACTGGTGGCAGCTGCTGGGCTTCGCCACTCCTGACTCCGACGCGCTATTCGAGCGCAGGTGCTACTATGGAAGCAAGAACCCGGTCATAAAGGCGCAACCACTCCGACACGTGGTAATGTCGAATTGGCCACGCGTCGCTATTTTAAAATTACAACACGGTCGATAATTTCTTTCGACACGTTTGCAATTCGAATTACAACACGTCTAATTTCTTTCGACACGTCGCAATTCGAAACTTACAAGCCGTCATTAATTCTTTCGACACGATCGCATATTCGAATTAAACGGTCGAACAGATAACGACGTGTTGTAAATTCGAATTGCGAACGTGTCGAAGAAATAAGGACGTGTTTGTAAATTCGACATTGCGAACGTGTCGAAAGTAATTAAGGAACGTGTGTAATTCCGAATTGGGCAAACGGTAGTCGAAAGAATTAAGGACGTGGTTGTAATTCGACCGACGCGTCCCTTATAAGTGAATTACAACGTGTCTTAAATGGACCACAGAATAGGGATTGATCTTACATGAATTTACAACGTGTCGCTTAAATCGAGCCAATAGGGATGTTGTTCTTACATGAATTAAACGGTGTCGTTCGAATCGAACCAATCCAGGTTGAAGATGACTCTGATAGTTTCTGGTACAGGGTAGCGAAGGGAGCAGTGAAGGGAGGGGAAGGGGGAAGGGAGGGGGAGGGAGGAGAAAGGTTAGAAGGTAGTAATAAGGCCTAGTAACTAGTAAGGTGGAGAAGAGAGATAGAGAGACGGTGGTGGAGGAGGGGAGAAGGCTCTGGTGGAAGACGGAGGAGGGGAGAAGTTGGTGGAGAAGGAGGAAGGGGTAAAGGCGCGCTGGTGAGAATGGGAAAGCTGGTGGTGGAGGAAGGGGAGAAGGGACAAGGTGGTGGAGAGGGGAGAAGCTGTGGAGAAAGGAGGAGGGGGAAAAAGCGGTGGAGAATGGAGGAAAGGGGAGAAGGAGGGGAGAATGAAATAGAAAATTAGAATCAGTAATTAGAAGTGAATATACAAATGGAAAGGTACTTCGCGCTAGTTTCAGCTAGCAACAGTCTAAAACAGAGCGTAATATAAAACACCTGGCCGCATCGAGGCAACATAGGGGGGAGTACAGCGTATAATAACTGGTACGGAAGCGTTGCCAGCTGGGAACGCCCCCTGCTTGTTGCTAGGAAAAGGGGGTGGATCTCCCCTTCCTCATTCTCCCACCAGGCTTTCTGCCACTCCTCCTTCTCCACCACGCTAGCTCTCATTCTCGCCCTCCTCCCCACCAGCATCGCCTTCTCCCCTCCTTCTCGCACCAGGCTTCTCCTCCTCTTCCCTTCTCCCGCAGCTTCTCTCCCCTGCTCCTTCTCCACCTAGCTTCTCCTTCTCACCGGACTCGCTCCTGCCACCAGCTCCCTTCTCCCCTCCTGCTCCCCTTCCCTCCATTCTCCACGCTAGCTTCTCGCCCTCTCCTCCACCAGCTTCTCCTGCCTCCTCCGACCACCTTCCTCCTCTTCCTTCCTGCATTTTCTCTCACCGACTTCTCCCCCTCTTCTTTCTCGACGAGGTTTCTCCCTCGTCGTCCCCTCCTCCTCAGCACCAGCTCCCTGTCTGCCCCCCTTCTCTCCACCCAGCTTCTCCCCCCTCCTCCTTCTCCACCAGCTCCCCTTTTCCACGCCTCCTTCTCGCACACAGCTCCATTCTCCGCTCCTTCCTCTCCCTTCCTCCTCTGCCACGCTAAGCGTTTCCCCGCCTCCTTCTTCTCACACCAGCTTCTCCCCTCCTCCCACAACACTTGGTCCCTTCTCACCTCCTACCTCGCACCAAGCTCTCCGCTTCTCCACCAGCTTCTCCCTTCTCCCCTTCCTCCTTCTCCACCAACTTCTCCCCCTCCTCCGTCTCCACCAGCTTCTCCCCCTCCTCCACCACCTTCTCTCTTCTCCCCTTCTCTCTTCTCCACCTACTATTATACTACTCTAAACTTCCTCCTCCCGCCCCCTCCCTTCACTGCTCCTTCGCTACCCTGTACCAGAACTATCAGAGTATCTTCAACCGGATTGGTCGATTTAACGACACGTTGTAATTCATGTAAGAACAATCCCTATTGGTCGATTTAACGACACGTTGTAATTCATGTAAGAACAGTCCCTATTGGTCGATTTAACGACACGTTGTAATTTCATTTAAGACGCGTCGGTCGAATTACACACGGTCGTTAATTCTTTCGACACGTCGCAAATTCGATATTACAACACGTCCTTATTTCTTCGACATACGATCGCAATTCGAATGTACAACACGTCGTTAATTCTTTCGAGCACGTCGCATTCGAATTACAACGTGTCGAAAGAATTAACGACGTGTTGTAATTCGAATTGCGACGTGTCGAAAGAATTAAGGACGTGTTGTAATTCGAATTGCGACGTGTCGAAAGAATTAAGGACGTGTTGTAATTCGAATTGCGACGTGTCGAAAGAATTAAGGACGTGTTGTAATTAAATAGCGACACGTGCAATTACGAATTAACCACCGTGTCGGGTGGTTTGCGGTTTATGACGGTTCCTGCTTCCACTACACACACACACACGTGACACGACCACACACACGCGAGCGATTGCATGAGCTCCGTTTTCAACGCGGAGCTAACAACTCGATGTACTAACTATTCGATTGTGATGATCTGTTAGTTTGCGGTGAACGCTTGCAGCGAATGAGCGACATAGAAGCGAAAGCGAGTTTGTTACTTGTGTTTATACACGGGACGAGCTATCGTAGAGCTAGAGTAGGATTTTAATAAACAAGCTAAAAGCGATTGGAATAGGTAGTGAGACTGTGAATAGCTCGATGTGTCTCTGGTAGAAGTCAAGTAACAGATGTATGGGGTAATTTTTCTAATAAACATCCTATTACACATGGAGTACCACAATGCTCGATTTTTGGTCCATTGTTACATTTATATTATAAATTATTTGGCAGATTGTAAAAACTTGCAAATGTGTTTATTTCGATAGTTCAAAGTGCTGATGGTAGTGTTATTATGAAGCAAGGACCACAATGTAAATAAGTAAGGGTTGCTACCGAGCCAAACCTACCCTGCTTGCTCATTAATGTTGTTGTGAAACAGGTTTGTATGCAATCACTAACGACCGTGGCGCGTAACATACGTGACGCGCGCATTTACGTGGTTCCGTACTGCATGATAACACTGGCGCGAGTGCACTACACTTGACTACTGCAGGGTATCGTATGTTGGCTAACTAGGGAAGCAAGCCAGCCAGCCTCTTCCCCTCTCCCTCTCTCGATCCCCCTCTCTCTCTCTCTCTCTCCCTCTCTCTCTCTCTCTCGCGCGCGCTCTCTCTCTCTCTCTCTCTCTCTCTCTTCCTTCTCTCTCCCTCTCCATCTCTCTTACGTAGTATATAGTCATGAATTCCACCGTAACTTATTTGCCCTCATATGAATAATTTTTCCTCTATTCGTTGCGACTTGTTCCAGTCTTGGAGCGGTACGATGAACTGTAAACTCATTAAAACACAAATTAAACAGTACATAACATGATTTCAAATGAATAATCTGTGTTTGTTATAATTATATATTTTGGCAGTGGCCATTCACGATACCTGGGACTATATGCCGAACATTTTCCAATGGGGCCAGAAGGTTTCCTTTCCAGCTAATTTAGCTGAATTTTGGTGTACCGGTTTTGTAAGTCTGGCGGATACGCCCCACCACTGAAAAATTCTGGCTGTGTTCATTCATGATACCTGGAACCATGCCGAACATTTCCCAATATGGTTTCATGGGGTTTCCTCTCCAGCAAATCTAGCTCAATTATGGGGTGCCTTTCAAATGACCCCACTGACCACACCCACCACAGGGTAGTGTGTGTGTGTGTGTGTGTGTGTGTGTGTGTGTGTGTGTGTGTGTGCGTGCGTGCGTGCGTGCGTGCGTGTGTGCTTGCGTGCGTGCGTGCGTTCGTGCGTGCGTTCTTGCGTTCTTGCGTGAGTGCGCGAGTGCGTGCGTGCGTGCGTGCGTTCGTGCGTCTATGCGTGTGCGTGTATGTGCGTGCATACGTGCATGCAGGCGTGTGCGGGCGTGCGGGCGTGCGGGCGTGTGTGTGTGTGTGTTCGTGCGTGTGGGCGTGCGCGTTTGAGCGTGTGTGTGTGTGTGTGTGTGTGTGTGTGTTGTTTGTGTGTAGTGTGTGTGTGTGTGTGTGTGTGTTGTTGTGTGTGGTGTGTTGTGTGTGATGTGTGGTGCCGCTGGTGCGATCGCCGTAAAATCGCGTGTCGAGAAGTAGATCTGAAGTTAGAAAAAGAACGTGCCGCATTAGAGAGATAGATGAAGCGAGAGAAGGTTGAGTGAGAGACGCGCGCGGCGAAGAGGATAGGGGGTGAAGTGGCGAAAGAAGAAAGGAAAGGCAAGGGCCGAGGCGAAGAGTGCGATAAGCGAGAGGAGCGCACGCACTCGAGAGCGAGAAGCGAGAGAGGGCGAGAGCGAAAAGATAGTTTAAAAGAGAGAAAAGCAAAGAGACAGAAGGGCGAGAAGTGAGTGAGAGAGAAGATGACGAGAGAGAAGAGAGAGAGAGATGAGAGAGAGAGATAGAGAGAAGACAGACATAAACACTACAGAACAGAAAAAGCAGAGAGACAGAGAGAGAGAGAGAGCAGACGAGAGACAAGACATAACAGACTCAGAGAGTAGAGAGAGAGAGAGAGAGAGAGAAGAGAGAGTAATGAGAGACAGACATACAGACAGAGAGAAGAGAGAGAAGAGAGAGTAGAGAGAGAGAGGGAGAGAGAGACAGAGACAGAAACAGACGACAGAGAGAGAGAGACGAGAGAAAGAGAGAGCAGAGAGAGAGACAGACATACAGACCAAGAAGAGAGAGGAAGAGAGAGAGAGAGAGAGAGAGAGAGAGAGCAGAGAGCGAGGAGCAGAAGACGAGAACATACGACGACAGAGAGAGATGAGAGAGAGAGGAGAAGAGAGATGAGAAGAGAGGCAGAGAGAAGAGGTACAGGACATACATGACAGAGAGAAGAGAGAGAGAGAGCAGAGGGGAGAGAGAGAGAGAGAGAGAGAGAGAGAAAGAGAGAGAGAAGACATACAGACAGCGGGAGATGAGAGAGAGAGAAGAGAGAGAGAGAGAGAGAGAGGGGGGAGAAGAGAGAGAGGAGAGAGAGAGAGAGAGAGAGAGAGAGTCCGTGTTGTCTACCAAGTAGATACTAAATGCGCGTGTGATTGTGTAGTACTGCAGAAAGAAGCGCGTTTGTGCGTCACATGACGTTCTTCACGTGACTTGCTGAAGCCTGTGAAATTTTTGTGGTTTGACGTGGCGTGGCATTTCATCGAGGCAGCCATTACTGACCAGATGTTGTCTGTGATTTTATACTTCACGGTTATTTCTGGTTGCGCGCACGACACCGGAAGGAATGTGTGTGACAAATGATTTTGTAAGTATTAGTATATAGAGGGTAGTATGTAAAGTTGTATCATATATTTTCGGCAGTTGCCATACATAGTTTCGTATTAGTATTATTTTGAACAGCACAATACCTGAGTAGTAATATATTATATATTTGTGTATATGTATAGGTCTAGGGAAATCACCACGTGACTGATTAAGAATATATGTTTAATTAATACTATAATAAGAACTCATCTAGAATTAACATCCCGTCCAATTACGTTCCATTCCCGCAATGCTCCCACTCGCACATTCACCCCCGCCAGACTAATATCATTCCCTGGACCAATAAAACCCAACGGACACATCACCCGCCTGAACCAATTCCCCTATCAACATTCACCCTCAGACAATCATTCCCATGGGACAAATAAACCCAGCAGGACAATCAACCCCCTCTCCCGCAAGCAATTCCCACTCACTCACATATCAACCCAGACAACCATTCACCCTGACAATAAACGCCAGCGACAAGTCACCCCCGAAACAATTTCCCTTAGGCAAATTCACCCCAGAGCAGATGCATTCCCTGTACAATGAAACCCACCGTACAATCACCCCACCCGAACAATTCCCCCTCTCACAGATTCACCGCAAATGCAGACAATCAATTCCCTGGACACTCACCCCCGCCGACAATTTCCCCCTCGCAAATTCACCTGCCAGACATCATTCCTGACAATAAACCCACGGTACAATCACCCCCCCTCCCGAACAATTTCCCCTACGTCACATTCACCGACAGACAACCTTCACGTGACAATAAACCACGGACACTGATCACCCCCGGAACAATTTCCTTAGCACATTTCACCCCAGAAATCTTCCCGTGTACAATAAACCACGGACGTACAATCACCCGACCCGAACAATTCATCCTCTAAC
>NW_014577242.1:0-8616 GCF_000485595.1 Priapulus caudatus
CAAGTGTAACACGAGCTCTATTAGGTTGGGATCAGCTAATCGTGAAGTTGTTCTACGTTAAAGACGTGAGAAGATGCACAGAAAGTAAGTTCGATAATTTTTCGCAATTCATTCCATCATGTTCAAGAAACATGCTATTGTAGTGATATAAAATTTTGAACACAGTTCCAATTATATGAAGTAGGGTCGTTATGAGTGCCAATTTGCGTATGTCAAATTGCTATCACATTTGGTATTATGTATGATACGGCTTAGTCCCAGACGGTTATAACCGTCAGTACAACAGTGTTTCATGGAATGACTGATACACACCTCGGATCCCCGTTGGCATGTTTATTGGTCTGTTGTGATGTTAAGTTTTGATTATTTTCTCATGAATATGCGTTTTGGTTGTATGTATTGCTCTGCCTTTAGACAAAAATAGTTGTACCTGTATGGTCACTGTGCTTTGCTTGCACCATGTTTACGGATTCACAACACAGCAGGCTGTAATACCACGGTTTATCATTAAATAAAATGCATCGGATGCGTTTTATTTCTAGTTTAGCAAAATTGCACTGCCATATTCTTTGCTGCATGTGTTGAGAGTGGTATAATAGACGGACACGCATGTGCGGAATAATTGTGAGTTGTATGCCCTGTCCATAGGGCCCTTGTCACCTATTCATAAGGGCCATAAGGAAACGTGTAATTTGTCAGTGGTGCCCTGTTTATACGTGATGATTGTGCTGTCGTTAATGAGAAATAGGGGCACTAATCTGGCCGAAGAAAGTGTAAGAAAATCCAAACTGAGCGCTTAAGCCTGAGCCGTCGACTTGCCTTGAAGATTTGTCAACTGCCGCTAGGAGAAGAAATGTGCGTTGATTGGCTAGCAATCACACGTGACAGTAGCCTGACGTGTTCGTATTCACGAGTTGTCTTCATTGCCACGTGTAATTCGCTTCTTGAAGGACATCTTAGATGAAATGTTTCCTGGCTTAACTCTGTGTAGTGTCTGGAAGCGAAGCTGATGTCCGCCATCACGTATTTGACAAATTCTCAAAAAACTATTTTAGTTACATTCACGTGTTAGTGTTGTTGTTGTGTGACTGGAGGACCATGCACAGTGTGACGTGCCTCTTGCATTTTGTTAGATGCCAATTTAAGAAAAATGGTTACGACGTTGGCTATTTACCAATAATTTTTATTGAAACGAGCATAATTATCCGCCAGTGTAGAAATCGAAGACGCGATTTTAGCCTAACATTGTTTGTTTATATTGGTTGTGAAAATCTGTCATACTTTTTAACACTAGAGTTTATCCAGATCTTTTTTTATTGACAAGTGCTGCTAAGCACTACACAATGGTACGTAGATAGCCGGAGGCTGAGTGGTGCGAAATCTGCGGAGGCAGCCCATTGAATCGTTAGAGTCCAATGCTGCGAAAGCGTAAATGTTTGAAAGATAATTTGGAATTGTTATCCCCAAAGTTGTCCTTTACTTTAGACCTTACTAAGAATTGTGTTGGTTTTGTGATAGAGACCAGGATAAGTAGCTACCAACTCAAATCGCGAGAGGGTTAGGTAACGACTTTGAGTTAGGGTGATTGAGTCTGTTCAGCAGAATTATTGGTGATTGTTTCTAGCGAGTTTCGTCATCAGTAAGTTGTACTATGAACTATTCATTCACTCTTAGATATATCGCCATCAACTGATTGTAATAAATATTGGTCGCCGGTAGGTAGCTCAAGAAGGAAAGGCTGAGCAGATTTACACCCCGATGTGAATCTCGAGGTGTTTTATTTTCCAGTTGTGAACCAAGTTGTTGGCTCAGCCGTTATTGGTGATTGTTACGTAGTGTTGTCTGCGAGCGGTACACGGTGTGTTAATGCGTTGGAGAACGATAGTGAATCGATGTCTTCCAGTGTTGATCGCGCTACATAACATTCGACAGCGCATTACTATCTGTTGATTTATCTGTGCTTGCTACCTGATTTCTTTAAAAAAAATTATTCATAGGTGGGTCACTTTAAGGAACTTGTAGGTTTGCTTCTTGATTTGCACGTACATACTATTTTCAGCACTCATTTCGATGTGTAGTAACTACCGTACGATTGCGTTCATAGATTTCATAGGTAGCTTTTACAAACGTCCAAACTCTCAGAGAAAGTGCGTCACTAGTTTTGAAAGGTTTACATGGATTCTTTTGTGTTGTGTTATATTTGGTTAACGTCACGCGTATATGGAATTGGCGGAATTTTCACAAATGCGATAATCAAAGAGTGTTTCCGACCGGCTATCTTCTCCGTTTCAATTGTTAGCTCTTCGGCGGGTTCATAAATATGAGTATTATTGAATTAAACTTAAATGTGGAGCTGTTTTTTATTATTGCCTTGTCAAAGTAGACTAGATAATGGTCTTCTTACGTAAAGATACAAATTCTCAGGCGGAGGAACAATATTTTACCAAGTGTGCTATAACAGCAAAAAAGTATTGTTATTGTTTATATAGAATGTGGCCTACCTTCTGACCTTTTTATGCTGCTTCATATATTTGTAGTTGCCATAATATGCATATGCTATAGATTTAATAGAGGATAATGTCCAGCCTCACGTATAGCTTCGTTATTTGTCATTTTTCGGGGTGGGTGCGTTAAATGGTGTTATTATTTTAGCGGTGAGGCGGGAATGTATAAGAAGATAGCACACAGGACCGCAAGATATAAACACTTGTGGCCGGGCCCGGCCGCGGCGAGGCGAGCAATGTCAACAGTAACGCATTAAGTTGAGTGCAACAGCTAATTTCGAGTTATCACGGGGAGATAAACGGGTTTCACGGCGATTTTATGGGTTCACAGAAATGTGGTGTTAAATTTGAAGGTTGTTACTACAAAAAGTAGACATCATTAAATTACATACAGGGCCTACATATCATTTTCTTATGTCTGATCTCTACGTAGCGTGAAAAAGTCATAACGGTGAGATGCCGTCGTACCTTACCATGATTTGGGCAGCTACAGATTAATGGTTATTTCATGCGCAGCATTTCTTTGAAAACCATATCAGCGTAAGGATGAAAGACTAAAGCAAATACGCAATATTTGTTAGTCAGTTTTTCCGCCAACCGCAGCACCGATTATAATAGCGATGAGGGCCTATATAAGTAGTACTAGTCTTATTATTATACACTCCCTTGATTATAATAGGAGTAAGGTCCTATATAATATACGTAGTCTTATTAGTACATCTTGATTGATGTCATCATCAAACATTCGTTAATTCCTGGGCTCACCGTGCCTTATTGTACGAGCTTTGACTTGGCCTCATTAAAAGTTATTAGCTGTTGAGGAGTTCGCGCTGAATCTGAACTTACATAATTGCTGGCTGTTGTATAGTTCACCACACTGCAAAATCGTTTGCCGACGGTCTTACAGTGTAAGGCGGGCCACACGCGAGACACGGTGTTGCCGTTTGTCGAATATCAGGTCCTAAGGCGCAGTTGGATAGCGGACGCTGGAATGCGCGAACGCCCTGCCCGTGTACCTAGGCCATATGTAATAGCTGTCCGCAGTTGACCGGATCTCTAAAGTTGCAACGTCGCGCCGGGCACGTAATACCCAGAATACATCACCAGGAGGACGATGTCGTTACGCGGAAGGCGAAGGAAGTTATGACACGTGTGAGTTGTAGGCGTTGTTCGTGTGAGTGGCTGGTTTGTTCTCGTGGTGGTGGTGTCGTTCTCGTTGGTGTGGTTCGCTTCTCGTGTGTTTGGCGTGGCTTCGTGGTCGTTCGTGCTCGTGGGGTGGTGTTGTTCTCGTGGTAGTGTCTGGGGTTTCGCGGTTGTAGGTGAGTTGTGTGCGTTTAGTATTCCAGCTGGGGCCTCTGTCAGTTCATTGGCGACGTACGTGTAGGCAGTTCGACTTTGTGCGTGTTGTTATGGGCACAGTTGGTTTGTGAGAGTCTAGTCGAGGGTCGGGTAGAGGCCCACAAGCAAGGTGCGGCCCCGGGCGTCCGCCGTTTACGCTGGTGGCTGTCTCAACCAGTTTAACCTGCAAGCAGTTGATGTCACATTGCCTCGTGAAACTGACAGTGCTACCAAAACATAACAAGGAGTTTCGATATCTAATGAATTTACAATCTTCAGCTTATGCCAACAGCATTGTACTTCAACCTTCCCAGTGCCAAGTAGTTATAAATATTGTGTCAGTGCGTGGTGCGTGCGTGTGATGTGTAGCAAAGTTTTCGGCTATGACTATATAGTCAAGAATGCCATTAGCGTATTATTTAATTGGCTCTTATTATCACGAGTATATACTGCTATAACGTAATAAAGTACTGCTCAATAAAGCACTACCCACTCTGAACGGGGTCTTAATATCGGGAAATTTCTTATCAGAGCTCATAGTTTCACGTATCAGGAATCGCATTTACGCATACCTTTTCCGATGATGCTTAAACGGCATGCTCGATAATCCAGCTGGTCTCCTTCCACGAGGTATGGTACCGTTGGTGCATCGCTTGAATGTCTGCTCATACGTCGGTTAGAAGATGGCCACACCTTACGAAACACGCGGCGAATATAAGTTAGCTTAGCATCTCGCATATCAAACGCTCTTGCAGTTGTAACTATAGGAATTTGATTTGAATTTATTGATAATTGAATTTAATGATCCTAAAATATTTTTGCCATCGGATCTCTATAGTTCCACATGGCCAATTAAAGTTTCTTCAGTTACTTTTGACTTTAATTTGGATGTAACTGAGATAACTTATCTCGGCTAGCACGAACTACAAATGTCGTTTTGCGTGTAATATGGAAGGGTCGACGATATCGTGCGCATTCCACGTTACCTCTGTACTGGGCAGCGGCGGACGCCTGTTGGTGATTGGCGCCCTTGCGTGTACCCGAACCAGGGACTCGGTGCGCCTGCACCCAAGTACAGCTGAGCTGGCATTCCTAAGGGGCGCAGCAGCTGCGGGCGTACGGCCGGAATGCCGAGGAATGAGTTTTATTCGTGGAATTCCATCATTTTTTTAATGTAATGCGCTCTACGGTCCATCGTCTGCGCGAACAAAAAGTTCAAGGGCTGTCAGACTCACACTAGGCATGCGGCCATAATGAGATTGAATCAGCGGAGCTTGCTTAATGATTGCCAATAAACGGGTTCCAAGCCTCTCTAATGTGTCAGCGATTGTTAAGTAAACCTACGCGAATGTGAGGGATCTGGAAGACTACGCACCTGAGACTTAGGGTGGCAGGAAGGGTTCCGCCAGGGGGGGGGCATTGTGGCCGCACAATGTGTTCGTCCAGTGCGGCCCGTGATAGTCGCTTAGGACAGCAGGGTGATGAAAAGTTCGAGCTGACCTCAAAAAGCACCACTCAAGTATATTAGTGAGGGCTTCTACCAGAAGCGCATAGCTTAACCCATATGGTGCCCGGTGGGGTGGGGGGGGAGAGTGAGGTGGCGTGTTCTGTTGAAGGGCTGCGCAGTTGGTATTGTAATGTCTGTACCATTTCTCTGGGGTGGCAGTCTCACGCCTAGCTAAGCGACAATTGTTTCACATGTCCCTTGTTTATTGCCGCTCTGTTCGGCTCGCGAACTTACAGGTTATTGATTGTGCGAAGAATCTAAAATACAACTAGATAGCTCTGATGACGTGCCGCCTCGTAATCTGAATATTAGTCGTAAAGTATTTCTTCAATGACCTCTCAAGTAGCCATTTAAACGCCACTAACTTATGCAAAGGTTGACAAATGTTAAAGTTCGAATTCATGACCTGCTGGTCATCGCGCTGCATCCTGACGACGGACATAATTAATAGATGGCCGCTCTATTCACTACAGTCGTTAGGAAACAAAGATTAATCACGGTTCTTACCTCGCATTTATAGCCGTAGATCTACCCACGCACGATGAGTATTGTCGCAGCAGCACCACCCAACGTGCAGAGTTAACTTTCATTTCCGGGTCCTTTCTGCCTCGGCCTCCAAACGCTTCCTCGGCAGTTCCTGAAATCACACAGAAACGGTTAGATATTTTACCTCATTTCGCGACGTCACATATTATATTATTTATATTTATATATTGCCGACATTCAGTATCTTTTCATGCGCATGTATTAGTCAGTGTATTATAGCGTGAGGGGCTATTTGAGATTAAAATAGCCAAAAGGAGCATGAAGCGTAGCGTTAGGCAAGGTAATTAATCATCATGCAGTTAAACATATCTGCGCACCTTCACTGTACAGCAAGCAATTTTGGCAAGGTTCCTGTTTCTGTTTTTCCTTTCCTGCCTTCCCCCGTTGGTCCGGGGGAACTCCAGCTTCAATATCTAGTCCGTTCATCCCGTATGCTTGCGCAGTAGTACGCGATGAATCCTATGGAAGGACAAGCAAAACTGTTACTAATTAATCACCCATGCCTATAAATTTTCTAGTTATTGTAGAGACCGCTGTGACGATGACAACAGTGCTAACACGCAACATTAGTATTTAAAATGAATGTGAGAACGTGAGGTATCCCCCTGGGGTTTAAACCTTATCCTACGGAATGATATCCGGTAGGGTTTCTCACAGTACATTACTTAGAACAGTTTGGGTAGTGAAGTTTATTCATACCTCAATGAAGATTTGCCTCTGCGTCCCTCGTCAGAGCCATTGTCTCGCCGCGGTAATTAACTGGATGAAAGCGCTGAAACCTCCCTACTGCCTAGCAAAAACCTTCATCGTATGTAGTTGTCCTTCTTTTTGAGCTACAACTCTTCTGCTACAAATCTGCAAAACGGACAGCGAAAACAGGCGACTAATGTATGGGAGTAAATGTGCCCCTCTGCACTTGGTAAACCCAGCCTATGTATGCAGTTACCCTTATTGTCTATAGCTAAACGAGGAAACGCTTCCTTCGACCTGTCGTCCGTTAAAGTCGTAAGTTTGCAATCTAAACCGTCTGCGCGTTAATGTTCACAAACGCGATAAATGAGATGAGGGCAGAGTTCTTGCTGGATATCTCGGGTAATGACCTCGCTGCTCCCTGGCTCGATACTGCTGACAAATTTGCTGAGTTAGTGCTAGACGCTCAGGTAGTCGCCGCTCTGCTAGAAGGTGCGCAAAGTTGTTTGCTGTAGTTACTATCATTAAGATTGGTGACAAAATTAAATCACCGGCGACTCGTCAACGATTCGGGGCCAAAACGCTGGCCAGACTCTAAAAATCATATATTACAAAATTCAATTTCAACGGTCCGATCGTTGACCGTTGAGATTGCCGTTAGTACGGGTTCGCACGAGGCCCCTGTCTACCTAATATTTAATAATATAATATCTCCAAATACATGGCGATGACACGAACACACACTGCGTCGAGTAGGGAAAGACGCACGTCAGGTGAGAATAGTAAGTACGTACGCCAGTCCAGTCGTAATCTTGTCTCACAACGAGGGAGAACTCGTAGTTTAAGGACTTAAAATGGTGTGTTTTTGAATAAGTACCGCTAATCATTGTGACTTACCATTGCATTGAGGCGTCTTTGCAGACAGGATAGCGACTAGGAGTAATAGTATGACGGATCTCATCTGTAAAATCAGCAATGAAAGGATGCAAATTATAGCAAAAGAAGTTCTTTAACATGGAAATGCTCATTGCTAGTTAGATTACGCCAATGCTAGAGTAACAATCAACACGTACGCACGCGTACACGCAGGCACGCGCGCGCACACATAAACTCGGTGTTCCCGAATAAAACCATTTGTCAGCATGTAAATAACATGTAAGTATACATATGCTGATTGTTATGGACGGTGGTCACAGACGTTTGAGATCTTTAGAGTGAACACGATTGCACTTTCTTTTCGGGATACATAGTGACATGTCTCGTATTATTGCATATATATTGAAAAAGAACAATCATTTTGAAATCCGCTTGAGCTGAGAACCCGAGCTGACATGGTAAGCATTTGTTACGTTATCTTAACGCTACTAGATTAATTTACGCAATAGAATCGTACTTTTTTTCTTCGTGTAGCTCTATATAAGGAAGACCAGGGATACGGTAAGATCACTCAACTGCATTGGTGGCGGACTGAACACCGACTTAGAACAGTCTCGCATAATGAAATACGCTGAGAATCATTGTGAACAGGCGTCGAGTGGCAAAGACTGCTGGCACATATAGGAAGGCAATACAACGGTCTCGGCTTTCATTGTCTTCTGCATTGTGATAATTAATTCATTCGTTGACGTCAACCAACGCTGGTCGTTGAGCGATATCGGCATAGGCACAGTGGCGTTCCCACGGCTGAGTCGTTGTATGTGTTTGCTCTGCTAAACATCCAACCAGATCAGACAGCCGCCGCTTGACTGAACTCCAAAAACCCGGACCGCTCCCAGAATACGAATAAAATGTCATTGTAGCCCGCGCGTCTCTATAAATATCTACTGATAATAGATCTAAGTCGGCATAGGTGTTCCATCAGCTGCTGTCCTATGGATATTTTGTTTGCGATATTGTCACGTTAGTCGTGGGTTATGTACATCGTGGGAACTACTTAGACAAGGCGCCATATCTCTGATACGGTGTTAATGCACAGGCATGTATATATTTTTTGGTTCTCCTTCTCCGTCTCTCATTTTCTTTCTCTCTCTT
>NW_014577242.1:8902-11936 GCF_000485595.1 Priapulus caudatus
AGCTTATCCACACGTAGCTTATCCACACGTAGCTTATCCACACGGCCGCCGTGCGTATAGTCACTTCCGGGGCATACCAGCTGTAAATAGGTCAAAGATTAGCTCGCCTAGTGTTGCGTCGATGTCCAATCTCTGCATATAATGACATTATGCCGTTAACAATGGTCAATGAAGGGATAAAGGAAATACGCGATTCTCTCAGGGTGTTAATTTCTTAACGCAAAGAATAGGACTGACCAGTATGAAAAATATGCGCAATTTTAGCAGACATCTCCACAGCTTGGCGTAACATCTATGCTCTTCGCATTGGGACATTCTGTCACCTTGCATTTCGAATAATCCAAAGTACCCTTCCTGACAGATGGTTAATTGATTGATTGATTTTACAGGAATGATGTCCGGTCTGACACTGGGCCTTCTCTCACTAGATGAGCTACAGATTAAGGTAGATATCAGCACTTGACTTACCCACCATGATTTGTATCAAAAATACATTGCAATAAAGATGGCAATGTTAGGGACAGTGATTTTCCGCGAGCGCAAAAAACGGACGGAAAATACGGAAACGGCCATTGGAAATGGAAAAGATGTTTTCAAACCGAAAATAGCGGCAAACGTAATTTGAACATATTACAACATGGAAATTTCAATAAAATCACAAAAAACAGTCGACAATAGCATTGGTAATGATATGGTTTACATTCAGACAAGTTTTAGAGCGAAATGACTTACAATTACGACTTTTGGTAGCCCTGTGTTTCGGTGCCGGTTCCGGTTTCAAAGGTTGTACCAAATGCTTTTTTTTCATGCAAATATATGTAAACGGAATTTTGCATTTTTGGTGTGTACAATCTCTATGGCAAAACGGAATTTCCATTTTTTCTTTACTTTGGAACGGAATTCATGATTTTCCCAAACGGAAAAGGCAATTTTTTTAAACGGAAAATCACTGTCCCTACAATGTCCCTTCATTCTGCATGAGTGAATCAGACCGTAGACGTTTCCTCTGTAAAAGGGCAATGTATACGACATGAATTTCATGTTCATGTGCATGCCAGGCATGTCACCCGGAAGCATGGTTATTCAAATGTTTGAATTTCATTTTAAAACTCGCCAGCATACACCATTTTCCATGTAGCATTTCAAAATTTTTTGGGGTAGGCCCCCCGGACCCCTACCAGGGGGAGGGGGAAACCCCCTCACACACTCTCCCTTTACGTCACTTCACACCTTCGTGACTGGGCTTCAACATTAGTCAATCCTCGGCGACGGCCTTGCATGCAGGCAATAGAATTCTATTTGGGCTATAGACAGGATCGTTTGCAAAGTGGCAATTTTCACTCTATACCCTTTTTGAGTGGCGATAATTCAGCTTTTATGTCCCTTTTCAAAATCAATAGTAGGCCTAATGTATGATCAAATTAAGTCACTTTTGTTTCATAATGATGTTTCAAAAGAGGCAAGGTAATGATAGAATTTCAGCTACACAGTCCAGCATAATTGCCAAGGTAAAGAGACATAGTGTGACTGTGAGTAAATCATTTATGATTGTGCTTGACTAAACATGATTACTCAAGTCTTAGTACCTCTAAAATCTCTACCAAGATCTCCTTCTTAGTCAAGGCAGCCTAATCTTGCCCATATATTGTTCTTTTCCCTACAGGTGCTACAAGAAAGTGGGAAACCCAATGAGAAGAAATATGCTGCAAAGATCTATCCATTGGTCAAACGTCACCACTTATTGTTGGTCACTCTTCTGCTGACCAATGCTGCCGCCGTCGAGTCCATGCCAATATTTCTTGACCGCATCTCATCTCCCGTTATTGCTATTATCGTATCGGTAACGGCTGTGCTTCTGTTTGGGGAGTAAGTGCTATTTCACTTCACTCGAGTCATAACACGCCTGGCGAGCCCCGAAAACATTTGCGACTAGTTTACTACCCCAAGTTACGACCATTATTTTATAATATTTCAAAGCACTCGCCTGCAGTAAGGGCCTGCGTTGACACTGTGTGGTTGCACATCTTCTCTGTATTACCATATAACTATATTTTAATAATGAAATTATAACCTTGAATAATGACCTTAATAATGAAATTATGCCTGTTTAATTTTTTTACATAAATTATTCTAAGCAGTTCTATAGATTGCTTGAAATTATGATAGTTTAATACAGTTATTGCGGTAGGTTATGTTGATATTTATTGCTAATGTTAGTCCAAATGATTTGATGAGAATTGATGTTTTGTTACTGTAGGTGACACAGCATACTAATCCCCAAGTGTTTCACATTTCAGGGTGTTTCCTCAAGCTCTCTGTAGTCGTTTTGGACTTGCAATTGGCTATTATATGTCCCCGTAAGTCATGTTTATGGTCTATGTCTTTTGTCTTATCTATAAAACAATCACTAGACTGTTGTTTTTGGGCAATGATTGGCTTTGTAATAGTGTTGTTTACAGCAAAGTTGACAGTTTGCACACCTTGGAGGGTTTTCTACGATTCGGTTGCAGGATTGTAAAAAATCAGTTCAGTGTATTGTGAATAAGTAAATTTTCTCAATTGTTGCATACATTGTGTAGCCATATGCTCAACCAATTTTATTTTAAGGATTCAAACATATATAATAATTATTAAAGTGTATTTAACATGTAGTTACAAATATCAACAATTTAAATGTTTTAATTAATATTTTTGCAATTAATTTTTAATTTAAAAAAAAAGAAGTCGGTTTCCGATCTTCAAATTGCTGAAGATCGGTCAATTCTTTAGATATAGCCGAATATTATATATCATTTTAAAGGTAATTAAATGATCTATTCAGATATGCACATAACTCAATTTATAGAATTTCCTACTTAGTCCTGGTTAATCCTGGAGCGGGTCACAAATATGCAATCACTAACATAACTTACACCAGATGGAAGAATGCGAAAATTAGATAAAGCATCATGGTTAATATCTGCATGCACTGTACTGTATATCCGACACACATTCGGGTAAACCAACGCATTCTGCTCCACAGCGACACATTAAT
>NW_014577242.1:11946-19231 GCF_000485595.1 Priapulus caudatus
TTATTATTATTATTATTATTAATCATAATAATTAAATAATCAATGAAGTAATTAGGTGCCTATTTCATAATCGGTCTGGTCACGTCAAATAACGGCTCACTTGTATGTGGCCGCTTCTCGTCTCACTGTCTCTCAGGCTCGTCTACCTGCTCATGGTCGTCCTTCTGCCCATCTCCTACCCTCTCGCAAAGTTGCTTGACTGTTTGCTCGGCACGGAACACGCATCGTTCTTCCGCCGTGCCGAGCTCGGCGTTCTCGTTGACCTTCACGGCGACGAACACATAGAGAATGAAGAACCGCTGACTGAGGACGAGGTTCTGATCATCCAGGTGAGAGCGGCGGGCGTTCGTACGGCCGAGTTAGATCGCGGCCCAGAGAGAAGCGCAACTCCGGATAGTGGCACTAACACTGGTGTCAAGACGTAGCAGACGATGACAATAATTATTGTCAATTTTTTTTTGCTGATATTGAAAATTGTTGAAATTATGATGAAAAGAGATGGATTAAAAAAACTAGTTCATGCAGACCTCAGAATATATGAAGCTAGAAAGGTGATTTCAATGCCGTCTTGACTCTACTAACTTATTTTTAAACTAGGGGGCTCTGCAAATGAGAGACAAGACAGTGAAGGATTCCATGGTACCTCTAGAGAGTGTCTTCATGGTCAGTATAGATGAAAAAGTGGACCGTCCAACCCTGCAGAAGGTGACTAGTTACTCCTACTTACGTGTGGATGGCATTGGTAGTCACATTCATAGAACATTGTTAGAAATGCTATGTTATCCTATCTCAAATGAAACGTTTATCGAGGCAACGTCTCAGGTGAACACATACGTACATCTTTAGCTTGCGCGTTCCCATGGTGGCGCCCTATCACAGTGACCATTTTTACAGATCCTTCAAGCAGGGCACTCGCGCATTCCGCTGTACAGTGGCAGTAAGGAGGACATCGTTGGCTTGATCCTGGTGAAGCGGCTGATGTTGTATGATGCAGGTGAAGCCAGAGGTCTCGCAATCAGAGAGGTGATTGCAAGAGACATTCACAGGTGGGTGAGACAGCACTGTGCTGCAATATCATCTTATTGTGTTGTGATGTCAGTTGTAATGTGCTGCACTGTGATACAATAACAACTTTATTGTGTTGTACTGTGCTGCAATGCCAGCTGTCATAGTGCACTGGTAACTGGCTGCACTGTGCTGTAGTGTGCTGTCATTATAATAGAGCCACTGTCTTTCCAAAATTTCTGTTGGTTAATAAGGTGGTATAAATATATCTATTGAAAAACAATCATTTATTTTGTTATCATATAGAGTAAAACAGTTCTGTACAAATCCTCATTCAAATACTTATGATAATAAGAACCATAATTTATTAATTTTTTATTGCACATATTACATTAAACATCGTCACTCGCCTGCACAATATATCAATATAAAATATATCCTAATACACAGTAAAACCAATAGAACACTTCGTGGCAAACAAGTACATTACAAATGCTGTGGCTCGCCACAATAATAAAGAAATAATACAGCTACTCCACTCTCACCATCTTTCTATCTCAGAGCATTCCGGAAGGCACCCATCGTGCGAGACACGACACCTCTCTACGACATGCTGAATGAGTTCCAGCTAGGACGCTCCCACCTGGCGATAGTTGAGGCTGCACCCAGCCCATCAGATGGCGTCACTGCCTCCAGCAAGGTGCACACGAGATTGAGTCTGTGGGAATCACTTATGGGTCTCATGGTAACCTTGGGAGATGTTGTCACATGTCGGGTGTCTAGGTTGAAGCTAGCGCAGCGATGCCTGCAAGCAAAATATGCCCAAGGTATTGCTGGCTTGCAGTAGCCATGGTAGAGCCATATACATATACAAATATATAATCACAGATTCTTAAAAATGTGTTAGAGGAATTGCGGTGTCTCTGGCTTTGAGATCGATTGCCAATAGGTGGTGTTAGCAGTGTAATATGTATGGCAGGTGGTGGGAATCATCACACTAGAGGATGTGATTGAGGAACTAATACAGGAGGAGATCATAGATGAAGACGATGTCTACGTTGACGTGCACAAACGCATCCGTGTCGCCCGCTCCTTCATCAGACAGGTAAGACTTGCATGTAACACAAGAGCATTCATGTCGACTGCTGCCGAGAGGTGCCGAGAGGGGAGGTGGGTGCACGAGACATTGCAAACACGAGTAGTGAGTGATGCCATAGATATGATTAGCCATATATGAGCCATAGATATGATTAGAAGCAGTGCATGTGCAAATGTGAGGCTGAGTTGGAGCAGTGATGGTGCACAGGACAGAAATGGCAGTAGATGTGGCCAGGCTCATTGTACATGCATGTGGAAAGGTTACACTATAAAATGGGATTAACAGACAAAACACGGCCTAAACACGTAAATTAAAGGCTCGAGAGATGTATAGTTGAACCATATGGCAATAAAGAGGAAAATAGGTAATCGTCACTAGAGATGCAACATCTCTGAGTGAGGAAACTGCTGTGAGACAATGGCTGAGTGAAGTGGAAATCAGAACTGTTGTACTGTTTCATTCAGAAGAAATGCAACCCTGCTAACCCTTCCAACCCTTCTCTTCCATTTGTCAGCCCACGCTTGTAAACAGTGCTTGTGACACCAATGAACTGGCATTTCCATGGCGAGGTTTGCCGTAACACCAGCCTAATCGCCATGGTAACGATGGCGGCGACACTGACGCAGTCGCCTTCCGTTTCAGGTGTCCACACGTAATCTTCTCCAGCTTCCCAGCAGGGCTGGAGTGCTGCGCGTCGGCACAGCGGCGTCGATGATAACGGAGTCGCCGCATCCGACCACGTTCACCATCTCGCCCCGAACATCGCCCCTCGTCCGGTCCCTGCCGTCGACCCCGCCCTCCCACGCTGACGACGACGTAGAGCCTCTCCTTCCCTGATCACGTCGACATTTTTCGTTCACTTCGAAACTTTATTGTCGTTTCTCTCTTGTTTCTTTCTATTGGTTTCTCTGACTTGCTTTGCTTGTTGGTCCGGGTATAGCCTTTGGGAGCCTCTTGCGTGAGAGTGATGCATTAGAGGATGATGTATGCTTCTCATAATAGACGTCATACGATCACTTCGAGAGCTGCACGAATGCCCAATTTACTCGTGTGTGTGTATGTGTGGGAGGGTGTGGGTGTGTGTGTTGGTGCGTGTGAACGTTTGCACGTATGTTCCACTGATAACTAACCCATCAGTTACTGCTAGCAGTCACCCACAGAGGAGCACTCCCCATGACTTGTCATCAGTAGCGGTTTCACTGATATCATACGTCTTCTACCTCGTTTACCATTTGCACTGATTCAATCCAATGTGGCACTAACTAATACAACCAATTGGTATCTAGCTGTTTACTGGCTACTACATATCTCTTCAATTATCTTACACTTTACAGGATGCACAGTTGTTTCTATTATATGTTATATGTGAAAAGCAAAACATTGAGTCTCTTGTAGTTACTGACCTAAATACGTAGTCGTCGTTAATTGTTTTTTTATATAAACTGTTGAAAATAGATGGAAGATAAACGTATAGATATACATATAAGATATATATACCATACTTATTTATGTTGGTATTTCGCACTACTATTAATACTTTATCATGCACACATGCACGGGCAAGCATTTAAATATATATCAGGAGCTTATAAATGGATAAGCTCTTATATATATGCTGTATATATAAGCTCCTGTATATATGTATATGTCTAGCAGGTGTGTGAAATCGGATTCGCACTTAGTTCATGATTGATCTTCCTAACCAGGGATGTTTGCATGTAGGGTGGCCCTGCATGCGACTACTTTGTGTCTATATGATCTCATGTAACCTTATTCTTGGGCCACCTACTCCGCATTACCCCACATTCCCTTGTCTGTGTCCGTAGTGTTCCATCAGAAACCTACAGCTACAGCATGGATATACCTCGGACTCCCGTGGCCCGAGCAAGCTGCCAAGCGTTTACAACTCCGAGGAGATGAACGAGACGTCACCGCTCGTTTTGAAAGTACCCCCTCGTGATGACCACTAGATGGGAGCAAGGTCAGCACTCGTTCATCTCGCCCTGCCCCGACTTCAGTGTCTCTGGGTGTGCTAGTGCTGAGAGGCAGCTGATATGGCAACTGTAAGTTAAAGGACAATTGAACTCAAATTTCACAACTTCTGTAACGTTTTTATACATAGAAATACATTCAATAACGTATTCCATTTCAAATCTGGCGCCCAATTAGTAATAAACACATAGAAATAATAAGCTCCATTCTAAGTTGAGCAGACGTCATCACTTCAATGCATGCAACATTATGCTGTTGTTGCCCTTGATTAAAGCCGCACTATGCGCATCCAAACGCTAATTTCTCCAGTACTAGACTAGCAAATACTTCGTGTCATGCATAATCACATTACCTTATGACAAAATAAACTCTAGTTCCTCCCATTTCACTGCGCGTTGTCTTATAAATGCATTTGAAAATACCTCCAATGTTGTTCAAATTCTCCGATGTTGTTGACACTTTCGCGTTGCCCTGCCAAGCAACTGCACAGCGGTGCTGCGGTACAAGGGTACGGGTGTAGCAAAGATAAAAACATGTGACGTCACCTAACCGATTCTTGGCGAAATTGTTTGGCAAACAATTTAGCGTTGGCGCCAGATTACCAGATTTCGCACCTCTTTCTTGTGGGTTTTAAGCAAACGCGCAGTGAAATGGGAGGAACTAGAGTTTATTTTGCCATAAGGTAGTGTGATTATGCATGACACAAAGTATTTGCTAGTCTAGTACTGGAGTAATCAGCGTTTGGATGCGCATAGTGCGGCTTTAAGGGAGACATAACAATATGTCAACTGAGTAAACCTGCCATCCTCAGGTTGGACAAATTAAATTCTCCTGCCTATATGAGTGATGTTTGTTGTACCAAATAAATAATTATGGTATATTGATTTTCTTTGATCGTTTAGCTTTCTGACAGTGATTGCATGTTTATGACATGCACATTATGATTTCTAGTGTTTTGTGATGTCACAATGATTGCCTGATTGTGTAATGTTTCACAATGCTCCAGTTTAGAAAATGTGATATTCGATAAGCGATAAGCGTGATAAGCGATTCAGGATGTGTTTTTTTCTGATACATGGCAATTATAAGCTAGTTCGTAGTTAGAGTCTGCGCATGCGCGAACTTTGCTACGAATTCTTGCCAGTCAGGTCATTTGTGACAAAATATTTCGTATTTCGACCGCACAGTACACATATGCATGCATCTATGTCGATGTAATGCTACAGTCTTCGCGTGTGCACGTACACGTGCGTGCGTGCGTGCGCAGGTACACGTGCGCGCGCGCGTGCGTGTGCACGTACACGTGCGTGCGTGCGCGCGTACACGTGCGTGCGTGCGCGCGTACGTGTGCACATAGACATGCGTGTGTGCATGCATGCGTGCGTGTGTACGTGTGCGTGCGGTGCGTGCGTGTGCACGTACACGTGCGTGTGCACGTACACGTGCGTGTGTGCGTGCGTGTGTGCGTGCGTGCGTGCGTGCGTGTGCACGTACAGGTGCGTGTGTATGCACGTGCAGGTGCGTGCTTGCGTGTGCACGTACGGGTGCGTGCTTGCGTGTGCATGTACACGTGCGTGCGTGCGTGCATGTGCATGTACACGTGCTTGCGTGTGTGTGCACGTACACGTGCGTGCGTGCGTGCGTGCGTGTGCACGTACACATGTGCACGTACACATGCGTACGTGTGTGTGTGCACGTACAGGGCGTGCGTGCTTGTGCACGTACACGTGCGTGCGTGCGTGTGCACGTACACGTGTGCGTGCATGTGTGTGCACGTACACGTGCGTGCGTGCGTGTGCACGTACAGGTGCGTGCGTGCGTGTGTGTGTACGTACACGTGCGTGCGTGCGTGCGTGCGTGTGCACGTACACATGCGTGCGTGTGCACGCACACAGAATACATGTACATATACGTACGGATTTCATCGATTTTTGTCACAAATGACCCGGTGGCCTGTGACGTCACACAACCCCTTGGCTAACTACGAGATGGCTTATTTACTTGACCCTGTCAAGCAGCATAACTATTACATACATGAGGTGTAATTGTCTTTTTTCCAGCTGATGCTGATCAGCTGGTGTTGTAGATATTCTGCATAATATTTAGACGATCATAAAACTACTGTAATCAGCATGCTCATTATATTGTCATCAAGTGGAAATGTTAACATAATTGCATATTATCAAGAGCCCATCAATATTCTATACTTAAATTTAAAAAAATTAATGGGTTAAATACGCATAATTCATTGTGATTCTTTAACACGACATGATTATTGTATACTGTTTTGTATAAAAACGGGTTAGTATGGCCAAATCTTCAGTTGAAAAACATTTGGTATGGTCTATCATGTTTGCTCTCTGAACAGTTGTAGTAGACATGGTATGATAACAGGCACTCTCATTATACTACAATAGTATCAGGAGTGGATAATAGAGATCTCTATTATCCACTTCTGATAGTATGTTACTTTTCCCCAAATGAACAGATGGTTTATGTGTGGCACCATTATTAGTGCCTAGGGTATTACTTCTGTATACAGGGTGGATCCTCACAGATTGTCACCTGCTCTCTGTGGTTTATTTCTGTGATATTATACAAATTTGACTACAATATAGTTTTACCTATATGTGCAGAGTGATATAATAATTTCAGTTTGTGGTAAGTGCGAATCAAATTGGGAGCACGTCAAATTGTATGTTGGACGTTATTGCCATGTCCACATGACTGTGCTTATTTTCATTGTTTTAGTTTATAACTAATGATGTACATGGTGAATTAAGAAAATTGTAACCAAAATATATATGCTGTGAAATATACACATGAATCAATAATTTGAATAAACAGGAGAAAAATTATAATGATACAGTTCTATTTAGTTTATAAATAGTTTTGTTATTGTTCACTCATGTTCAGACCGACTGATCCTAACCATGCTGTCAGCCTGTCACTGTCAGCCGGACGCCTTTCTCTGGTCACTGCATGTGTCACCTGGCCATAGTGTCAGCCTGTAATTGTGCCATCCAGCCATGCTCCTATGCAGTCACTGAGTCATTCACTCATGTTGTCATCTAGCCATGCTCTCATCTGTGCACATGGTTTCCCAGTCAACCAGCCATGATGTAATCCTTTCATGCTGATAAGCTGTCCCTGAGTTACCCAGGCCTGATAACAATGTAATCATTATAT
>NW_014577242.1:19256-21490 GCF_000485595.1 Priapulus caudatus
CATTAGCATCGGGGCGAGATGCTGCGAGCGAAGTGAAGCATGTAGATCCGATTTTACCATGCACACGTGCTGTCAGCCTGCCCGGCTCCACTTTGAACGTATAAGAACGGCCAAAGAATATTACCTTTGCAGTCAACGGCGACCGACGTTGCAGCGCTATTTGCCCATACATTAGCATCAGGGGCGGATGCAGGATTTTGTCTAGGGGGGGTGCAGGTGGGAAAGGGCACTTTGAGATTTTGTTAGGGGCAACTGAAGCGGCGGCGCTTCGTGCGCGAGGACCGCTGGTGCGGGGGGACCTCCCCCAGAAATTTTTTAAAAATCAGACTCCTTTTTATGCATTTTCAGAGCATATGAGACGAAATCTTTGTACTTCAAGTCTTGTCATAGCAATGAAACAGACAATTCCAGTACAAGGCAAAATCCACAAAGCCACAAAAACCATCAACTTGCTTGAAATTAACTGCCATCAGAGCGACAAAATACTAGTACCAGTGAAATCAAACTGCGATATGGATTGAACACACTTTTATTACAAAAGAAAATTGAAATCATTACATGTACTAATTTATATGCTTTCCGTTTCATACATTTACTATAAAACTTGAACTTCAACTTGAATTTCAATGACTGATATATTATCTTACTTAAAACATACTGAGTATTACTCTTGCCACAGGGGCGTGTACAGGATTTGTAGCGGGGGGGGGCACAACCGTAACCCAAACTTGGGAGCACGCGAAGGGGGGGTCTGGGGGGCCCTCCCCCCGAAAATTTTGGAAATTAGACTCCCTCAGATGCGTTTTCTGCGCGAGCAGGGGGGGTCCGGACCCCCTGGACCCCCCCCCTGTACACGCCCCTGTGCCAGTAGTACTTACTTTTACCAAATTTAGACCAAATGAGTGGGCTCTTGCCAGAGAGAATATAGTAATAGTACTACTAAGTAGTTTTAAGTAAAAAAATGCAAAGATAACATCGAAAACTATTCAGAATGAAATTATTGAAGCAAAATTAGAGGGGGGTTATTACCCCAGGAGGGTACCAGTCTATGACAAAGCAATCAACGGTGGTGCAGCCTGGCGGCGATCTGTCGCAGCTCAGAAAACAAGTCGGGTCGGCCCCCCGTCCCCCCTAAAAAACTCCTCGGAAAACATCAACTTATTTTTCAGTATTTTTTCTGCTTAAAAATCTATATTATTTTTTTAAAAATTGGGGAAAAAAGGGCAACTCAAAATTTTTAGGGGGGGTGGGCACCCCTGCACCCCCCTCCCCCTGGATCCGCCCCTGAGCATAGCTGGGAATCGTGGCGCGATGATGCGAGCGAAGTAAAGCATGTAGATAAGATTTTACCATGCCCACGTGCTATCAGCCTGCCCGGCTCCAGTTTGAATGTATAAGAACGACCGAAGAATATTATCTTGGCAGTCAACGGCAACCGACGTCGCAGCGCCATTTGCCCATACATTAACATAGCTGGGAATTGTGGCACGATGCTGCGAGCGAAGTGAAGCATGTAGATAAGATTTTACCATGCCCACGTGCTGTCAGCCTGCCCGGCTCCAGTTTGAACGTATAAGACCGGCCGAAGAATATTATATTGGCAGTCAACGGCGACCGGCGTCGCAGCGCCATTTGCCCATACATTAGCATAGCTGGGAATCGTGGCGTGCTGCTGCGAGCGAAGTGAAGCATGTAGATAAGATTTTACCATGCACACGTGCTGTCGGCCCGCCCGCGACTAGTTTTAACGCATGAGAACGGCCGAAGAAAATTCTCTTGGCGGTCAACGGTGACCGATGCACGAGCGCACGTTCGTGTACATTATTATCAGCATAGAGGGAAACCCAGGCCGTGATGCTGCGAGCAAAGTGAATATTTTAGATCGGATTTCACCATGCCCAAGTGCTGTCAGCCTGCCCTGCTCCAGTTTGAATGTATAAGAACGGCCGAAGAAAATTATCTTGGCAGTCAACGGCGACCGACAATTACCCAGCAACAGTGTTGGTAAAACACACGAGCACGTTTGAAGCTAACGGCATTTGTTCAGTGTGTTGAATTGCGTGTTGTTATTTAGTGTTACCTGTATACGGACAGTGAACAGTTGAATACCTCAATTTTAAGTTGAAACTGCATCCTGAGTGAGGGCCTGACTAGCTCTAGAACTATAGCCCTTCGCTCTGCCGTAGGGTGTACTGTATATCACAAACTATGTTGAATCTGGGCAACGGAAAGGG
>NW_014577242.1:21500-22354 GCF_000485595.1 Priapulus caudatus
ATATATATATATATATATATATATATATATATATATATATATATATATATATATATATATATATATTAGAACATACATTTTGATTATATGTTATTCTCAGACCCAGGTATGATGCCCGAAGAAAATTCCCTATATATTAATATAGGCATAACGGGGAACCCAGGGCGTGATGCTGCGAGAAAAGGGAATATTATAGATCGGATTTTACCATGCCCACGTGCTGGCAGCCCGCCCGGCTCCAGTTTGAATGTATAAGAACGGCCGAAGAATATTATCTTGACAGTCAATGGCAACCGACGTCGCAGCGCCATTTGCCCATACATTAGCATAGTTGGGAATTGTTTCACGATGCTGCGAGCGAAGTGAAGCATGTAGATCCGATTTTACCATGCACACGTGCTGTCAGCCTGCCCGGCTCCAGTTTGAACGTATATAAGAACGGCCGAAGAATATTATCTTGGCAGTCAACGGCGACCGACGTCCGAGGCCCAATTCCCTATATATTAATATAGGCATAACGCTGAACCCAGCGCGTGACGCTGCGAGAAAACTAAATATTATAGATCCGATGTTAGCATGCACCCGTGCTGGCATCCCGTCCGGCTCCATGTTTTAACGTATAGGAACGGCCGAAGAATATTATCTTGGCGGTCAACGGCGAGCGACGTCGCAGCGCCATTCGCCCGTACATTAGCATCGGGGCGAGATGCTGCGAGCGAAGTGAAGCTGAGGCATGTAGATCGATTTACCCATGCACACGTGCCTGTCAGCCTGCCGGCTGCAACACTTTGAACGTATAAGAACCCGCGACAAAGAATATTACCTTTGCAGTCAAACGGCGACCGACGTTGCAG
>NW_014577242.1:22379-27279 GCF_000485595.1 Priapulus caudatus
GGCTCCGGACCCCTGGACCCCCCCCCCTTGTACACGCCCTGGCCAGTAGTACTTACTTTTACCAATTTAGACCAAATGGAGTCGGCTCTTGCCAGAAGAGAATATAGTAATAGTCACTACTAAGTAACCCGGTTTTAAGTAAAAAAAATGCAAAGCATAACATGCGAAAACTAGTTCAGATTTCAGAATGAAATTATTTGCAAGCCCAAAATTAGATGGGGCGTTATTACCCAGTGAGGCGTACCAGTCTAGACAAAGCAAATCAACAGGTGGGCCAGCCTGGCCGGCGATCGTCGCCAGTCAGAAAATCAGCGGTCGGCCCCCCTCCCCCTAAAATAACTCTCGCGAAAACATCAACTTATTTTCAGTATTTTCTGCCTTTAAAAATTTATATTTTTTTTAAAAATTGGGGATAAAAAGGGCCAATCTCAAAAATTTTAGGGGTGGTGGGCCACCCTGCACCCCCTCCTCCCCTGCAATCCACCCTCTGAGTCATAGCTGCGCAATCGCTGGCGCGATTGAACGTGCGACCGCGAAGTATAAGAATTAGCATATAGATTTTACCATGCCGACGTGCTATCAGCCTGCCCCGGCTCCAGGTTTGACTGCTATAAAGAAACGAACGACAGAATATTATCTTTGGCAGTCAACGCGCACCGACGTCGCAGCCGCCATTTGCCACATACACTAACATAGCTGGGAATTGTGGCACGCATTGCTGCGAAGCGAGTGAAGCATGTAGCATAAGATTTTACCATGCCACGTGCTGTCAGCCTGCCCGGCTCCCAGTTTGAACGTATAAGAACGGCTCCGAAGGAAATTTATTATTGGCAGTCAACCGGCGACCGGCGTGCAGCCGCCATTTGCCCATACATTAGCCATAGCTGGGAATCGTTGGCTGTGTGCCTGCGAGCGAATGTGAGCATGCTAGATAAGGATTTTACCATGCACACGTGCTGTCGGCCGCCCGGAACTTACTTTTAACGGCATGAGAACGGCCGAAGAAAATTCTCTTGTGCGTGTCAACGCGTGACCGATGCACGAGCGCGCACGATTGTGTACATTCAATTATCAGCCATAGAGGGAAACCCAGGCCGTAGCATGCTTGGCCGAGCCAAAGTGAATATTTTTTAGATCGCGATTTCACATGCCAAGTGCTGTCACGCCTGCCCTGCTCAAGTTTGAATGTATAAGAACGGCCGAATGAAAATTATCTTGGCAGCTCAACGGCGGACCGACAATTACCAGCAACAGTGTTTGTCCGTAAACACAACGAGCACGTTGAAGCTAACGCGCATTGTTCAGTGTGCTTGACAATTGCGTGTTGTTATTTAGTGTTACCTGCTTATACGGACAGTGAACAGTTGAATACCTCAATTTTAAGGGAACTGCATCCTGCAGTGAGGGCCTGACTAGCTCTAGAACTATAGCCCTCGCCTGCGCTAGGGTTCTACTGTATTATCACAACTATGTTGAATTCTGGGCCGAACTCGGAAAGGGCACCATCTTACCTTAGCCAAATTCTGCCCACCTTTGTCGCGTTTAATTTTTAAATCATGGGCAGATTAAACAACTTCTCACAGCGTAATAAAATTCAAGGTGTGCCATCTCAGCCTACACGGTAGCTTGGCTCTACCATAGCCATTCACATGCTAACTGGGACTGGAGCGAGTTAGATGCATTTACTACGCCAGTGCGTATTAATTTTATATTAAACAATGATGGTCACTAATGCAGTAATAACAGTGTTTGTTTTCCAGTTAGTATAGAATGTTAAGTTAGGTAGGGATAACTGTCTGTAGTGGCCTATTGGGACTACCTCATTTCTAAAATCATTCTCTTTCTCTCGCTCTTCTCTAATATACAAAGACATCTGCCTGAGGAAACCGCTGTCAAACTGTGTCCGTTCATGCAGCAAAGCAGCTTACCTCACCGTTCTACTTTGTTAGCGCGCGTTGGGGTGGGCATGTGTGTGTGCTGTGTGTGTGTGTGTGATGTGGTGTGCTGTGGTGGTGGGTGTGTGTGATATGTGTGTGGTGCTGGTTATGTGTGGTGTGTGCTCTGGTGTGTGTGTGTGCTGTTGTGTGTGGTGGCGTGCGGGTGCGTGCGTGCGTGCGTGCGCGCGCGGTGTGTTGTGTTGTCGTGAGTGTGATGTGTATTTGTGTGTGTGTGTTGTGTGTGTCGAAGTGTGTGGTGTGTGTGCCGCGTGTGTGTGTGTGTGTGGCCGCTGCGTGCGTCGGTGCGTGCTGTGCGTGCGTTGCGCGCGGTCCGTGTGCTGTGTGTGTGCGATGTGCGTGCGTGCGTCGTGCCGTGCGTGCGCTGCTTGCCGTGCGTTGTGTGTGTGGTCGTGTGTGTGTGTGTGTGTGTGTGCCGCGCGTGTATACGTGCGTCGTGTGTGCGCGCGCTGTATATGTGTGTTGTCGTGGTGCGCGCGTGTATACGTAGCCGTGTGTGTGCGCGCGTGACATACGTGGAATGTGTGTGTGTGGTGCGTGGGGTGCGTGCGTGCCGTGCGTGCCGTCCGCGCGTGGCTGCTGCGGGCCGTTGCGTTCGCCGTGCCGGCGTGTGCCAGCCCGTATGTGCGCATATTAGCTCGTGCGTATCACACGGGCGCGAATTAGGAGCTGCCAAAACCCGGTTTTTCTAGCTCACTAGAAAAACTGAGCTTTTTACAAGTGCGTGAACTTGGTAGCACAGTTTCCCCAGCAATTTCGTCACTAAATCGCGCTCCAAAAAGCCCGCTCCCAAGACCACTTCCGACTGGGCTAATTTGGAATCAGCTCACTTATTTGCACCACGGCGTGATATTACATTGTATCAAGCGAACCAGACAATGCGGCTAGACAATTTGCACCGCGGCGATTAGCGAGCTATTTCCGCCTGTGTGAACAACGACAGAATTAGCTCACTATTAGCTCCGATATTAGTGAGCTGTGCAGCGCGGTTTTTCTTGTGTGTGAACGCGCCTATTATATACTTTTATATCGTCGAATATACGTTTAGGGCCGACAATAGGCGCGTTCACACACAAGAAAAACCGCGCTGCTCAGCCCGCTAATAGCGGAGATAATAGTGAGCTAATTTTGTCGTTGTTCACACAGGCGAATATCTCGCTAATCGCCGCGGTGCAAATATCACGCCGCGGTGCAAATAAGCGCGCTGATTCCAAATTAGCCCAGTCAGAAATGGTCTTTGGAGCGCGCTATTTGGAGCGCGATTTAGTGAGCTAATTGTGTTCACACTTGTAATTGTGTTCACACTTGTAATTGTGTTCACAGTTTTCCGAGCGGGCTGCAAAAACCGGGTTTTGCAGCCCGCTAATTCGCGCCAGTGTGAACGCACCTAATGTGCCGTTAGGATGCTTCGGCATCACGAAATCAAGGTCGTGGACGTTCTTCTGGAGTTGAAATATGTAAGTACTAATATCAAGAGTTATTAATACCTATTATCACCTAGCTCCCTATTATCAAGAGTCCATAATAGAACATTTCTATTGCGGACTCTTGCTATTATTGTAATTAGGATTACCTAGGATGCTATTATTATACTTATGATTACCTAGGTAGCTATTATTATACTTATGGTTACCTATAGGTAGCTATTATTATACTTATGATTACCTATAGGTACCTTTTATTATACTTATTATTACCTAGGTACCTATTATTATACCTGTAAATATAATATGTATATGTATATGTAATATGAAATATGTAAGTTATACAGTCCATCTAATCATCGGCAACGTTTGAGAAATCTCTAAATTATCCTTTGAAATCGATCGTGGCCGGCTTATAAAAGCCGACCCTCTCATTCTATTTCTTATAATTCTGAAAAGAGCATTTCTTCTCTATATTTTTACACTTGGATTTGTCTGTCCTGTCACTGCGTTACAGGTTCAGCGGTTGATGTTTGCTGAAAACCTTATTAGTTACTTGGGTGTCTGCGTGGAACCTTGTCACGTGATGATCCTCACCCAACCGTGCAGGAAGGGAAACGTGTACGACATTATTGGCAACGAAGCGATCAATTTTGACTGGGACTACAAACACGCATTTATCAACGACATCATATGCGTGAGTGTGCGAATATGTAGTTTATACACACGCGCGCGCTCCCAGCAACAGTGTTGGTAAAACACACGAGCACGTTTGAAGCTAACGGCATTTGTTCAGTG
This sequence comes from Priapulus caudatus, assembly GCF_000485595.1. Classification (NCBI taxonomy): domain Eukaryota; kingdom Metazoa; phylum Priapulida; class Priapulimorpha; order Priapulimorphida; family Priapulidae; genus Priapulus; species Priapulus caudatus. Next base: position 26,557 of record NW_014577242.1, read on the forward strand.
TGTTGAATTGCGTTTTGTTATTTAGTGTTACTTGTATACGGACAGTGAACAGTTGAATACCTCAATTTTAAGTTGAAACTGCATCCTGAGTGAGGGCCTGACTAGCTCTAGAACTATAGCCCTCCGCTCTGCCGTAGGGTGTACTGTATATCACAAACTATGTTGAATCTGGGCAACGGAAAGGGACCATCTTACCTTAGCCAAATTCTGCACCTTTGTCGTTTAATTTTTAAATCATGAGATTAAAAACTCTCACAGGTGAATAAAAATTCAAAGTGTGATCTCAGCCTACCGGTAGCTTGGCTCTACCATAGCCATTCACATGTAACTGGGACGGAGCGAGTTAAGATGATTTACTACGCAGTGGTATTAATTTTATATTTAACAATTATGTCACTAATCGAGTAATAACAGTGTTTGTTTTCCCAGTAGTATAGATGTAGAGTTAGGTAGGAAAAGTCTGTAGGCCTATTGGACTACCTCATTCTAAATCATTCTCTTTCTCTCGCTCTCTCTAATATACAAAGACATCTGCTGAGGAAACCGTGTCAAACGTGTCCGTTCATGAGCAATAGAGCTTACTCACCGTCTACTTTGTAGCGCGCGTGTGTGGGGGATGTGTGTGTGTGTGTGTGTGTGTGTGTGTGTGTGTGTGTGTGTGTGTGTGTGTGTGTGTGTGTGTGTGTGTGTGTGTGTGTGTGTGTGTGTGTGTGTGTGTGTGTG
>NW_014577242.1:28338-29800 GCF_000485595.1 Priapulus caudatus
CAGTTTATGATATTTTATTAGCTCCAACAGTATAAGACTCTCCTCTGTTGTAACGCTACCTACCTCAGCTAGTTCAGCAGTCAACTTCTCCCTTCTGATGTCACATGAGAGCTCAAGATTCTCCCATGTGAGGCACCTCTGAACTGTTGCAAAAGAGAGCATACAAATGTGTGTATACATGGTCAAACGAAAACAAACACATGCGCACACATACACACCTGCGTGCGCACACGCACACACATACGCGCAGTCACGCACACGCATACGCGCAGTCACGTACACGCATACGCGCAGTCACGCACACGCATACGAGCAATCACGCACACGCACACACATACGCGAAGTCACGCACACGCATACGCGCAGTCACGCACACGCACACTCTCAGAATAGCAGGAACACTACTTGGTACACGTTTTACTTCTGCGTGTGCTATGTGTAGGCGTGCATGCGTGCGTGCGCTTGTGTTTGTGAATTCATGCACCTGCACACGTTCGCGTCTGCTGCACAATAGAGAGGTTCGGCGCGGCGTATTACGTGTACGCGAACGCGAATCGACACGAGTTTCTGTGGTGACGTCATCACTTTGCGGGTATTTTCTCGCGTCATCGACAGCTGCGCGGACGGATTTCACGCCTACACGACAGCTTTCACGTAGGGGCCAAGTCAAAAACGTGAACAAATATTGCAATTTTTTCGTGAATACTTTCACAAAAACACCGTTTCAAAGCACATTATACAAAATATACTTATTTAAGATCACATTGAGCTGTGAATTCGTTGTTCTTAGGAATTCGTTTCATGAGAAATATGACGATCAATCTGGCTACTTTCACGTCACATTTTTAAGCGGCATATTTTTTCTTCTTCAAACATCAGTCATGTCAATGCGAGATTTGCTAGTGATATTTGTTGAGATTATGTTGAAAATAGTTCTAGCACATAAGTTGGTACCTGGTATGTGGTCATTTTATTACTGTGTAGGCAGGCTATTTTTCAAGACTATACTATCCATGGATATATAAAATTATATTAAGAAGAGCGTATTAATTATACCTTCTTAATACGCTCTTGATACAGTCCCTAAATTTGCACGCAGATTACCAGCAACAGAAGAAGTAGGCCTAGTCGTCGTTGTAACGTTGTTCTTTTATCGTATACATACTCCCTAACCATTTTAAGTGCATATTCATCACGAAATATAACCACATATAACTCCTCTGGTGAGATATTGCGCATGCGCTAACACACTAACGTAGCTAGATTGTGTACTGGCTGGTATACTCAGCAGGGACCTTACATATTTATTCCATCTTCTACAGTACTTCTACAGAATGAGAAGTACTTCTACAGTACTTCTACAGGATGAGAAATACTTCAGTTCTACAGTACTTCTACAGTACAGTTCTACAGTACAGTATATAACCCATTTTGTCTGTGGGGGGGGGGGGCAAATACACGT
>NW_014577242.1:29810-31823 GCF_000485595.1 Priapulus caudatus
CACACACACACACTGCGCATAGGATCCGATTCAAAGCGATTAACAACGTGGAGACAGCAAACGAACGAAAAGAAGCTGCAAGTTATCAAATATCAAGCTATCAAATATCAGGTATAATCAAAGGTAAAATCAGGTATAATCAAATAAAATTCGTTGAAACGATAGTCTCCCTTCATTTGTAGTTTCTTCCTCCCGGGCAGTAAAGGACGTCACAATGGCGTCGCAGTCCCCGTTGTCGGGCGCCTGGGGAAATACGCCGGTAACCTAGAGGCGATGGTGGAGGTACGCACGATGGAGTATCTATAGAGGAGATGCGAAAAGTCGAGAAACTGCTCTACGAAATCCTTCCAAAGTGAGTATTTGATTCAAGCTGTACCATAGCGAGGGCACGACGTTTGTACTCCATACATAGAAATTAATAGAGACGTTAATCTCTCTAACTACTCTACAAGGGACACTAATCTAATCTAACGAGTATATTATTTCTATGGCGTCATACAATTCCTCAGTGTGAACACTATAGATACAGATTCGAAAAACAGCCAGGGTGAAATCAGGAGTGGAATAAAGCACATTTGTTGAACACACTCCTGATGAAATTAGTACCCAGTACAGACTGCAAAGGTGCAGAGATGTTCGAGGCTAGCTGGATCACCGAGCGAAGAGGGTGGCTGGGGAGATGCATCGGGACCGACGGGTTACTAATCCTATGGCCCTACAAAACAAATGTGTATAGTAAATCTCAATTCACAATTTCGCGATGTCAATTAAGTATTAATATAATTGCTCTGTAGAATATCAGGAATCACATATATTGTAGGTAACTAGTCGCATACACACGCATAATATAAACGCATGCATGCACACGCGCAGAGCCCATACATGCACGCGCTTACATACGCACGCACGCACACACGCACGCACGCACGCACGCACGCACGCATATCCGGTAATTATTGCCATTATTTCGTCACGAACAGGGATGTTGGAAAACAGTTGATCATGGGAAAATTGGTGGCACGTGAAGCTTTCGACAGTGTCTCCATCTACTTCAGTGACATCGTTCACCGCAGATTGACCAGTGCAGATAGCTGGCTACATTGTTATGTCGGTTTATGTACTCGGTTGGTGCCAGCACTGTGCATCCGGCGATGATATGGCTGATGGTCTCCTCTGCCTTGATGCACATTCTGCACTTGCCGTTGACCTGTTGCTTGAGGATGTTGCGCTGATGGTATCTGGTGTTGAGTGCTTGGTCTTGGGCTGCAATGGTCAGGCTTTCTGTTTACCCCTTGAACCCGGAACTACTCAGCCAGGCAACGCTTGCAATCTTATCGACAAATGGCCTGTCGAGGCTCTTGTAGAATCTTCATGTAAAAGCTTGTTCTTCAATACCTCGATCTTCTCTGCTTCCATATTGGCCTTCAGTCTGGAGACGCCAGAGACGATCGGAGACGCCTATATGGTTGTTTCGGGTCTTCCCATTCGAACTGACAAGCTCGGAGCGGAGATAGCGCTGATGGCGTTAACCCTGCTCAACGCGACACGTTTAAGATTTGTCACCAACCGAACACGAAGCTAAGAATCAGTGGCGTACATACGGGTGAGTACGGAATGCAATGCAGAGTTTTTTCTACACGTTGCAAATGTGGGATAAAACGGAGCTTAAGTCTATACGACGTAAAGTGAAAGAATTGTTGGTAACATCGTAAAACATCCGTCGTAAAGCATTTGTCTCGAGGTTTATTGTAGTTAATAACATTTATTGTAGGTTGTTGCCAACACCATTGTTCAGAGAACCAATGTTCACAGACGTAGGTACATGCGCATAACATGCGCACGAACTCGTTTTTAAATGAATATATTTTTTATTGACGATACTCGATCAACATAACATATTATGTGTTATGATGATCGAGTGTGGTAAATAAAAATATATTACGGTAAATACGTGACAAAAAAATGTAATATATATATATATATATATATATATATATATATATATATATATAT
>NW_014577242.1:32254-52513 GCF_000485595.1 Priapulus caudatus
GTGTGTGTGTGTGTGTGTGTGTGTGTGTGTGTGTGTGTGTGTGTGTGTGTGTGTGTGTGTGTGTGTGTGTGTGTGTGTGTGTGTGTGTGTGTGTGTGTGTGTGTGTGTGTGTGTGTGTGTGTGTGTGTGTGTGTGGCGTGCGTGCTCGCACGCGTATGTGTGTGTGTGGCGAATCACTGAGTGTAGACATTTACCGTAATGCTGACCTTGCGTCTGTATCTGGTTCTCCCACCTGCAGCTCTGAAGATTCACGTGAGCGATGATTTTAAATCTATGCTCGACAAGTATGGAGTATTTACTCTCGAGGAGCGAGAAGCACAGTGGATCAAGGTATGCGTGTACGCGCGTGCAAGTTCTACATCGGTTCTAGTGAAATTTGTTTGTTATACTAGAGGATAATTTAAGATTTAGAAGAAAAAAACTCCGAATACTACACACAGTTGTGTTCAGCCAAATAAATATTATTTCAAAAGACTTCTGACCCGATTTCCGGCTCTACCCGACTCTCGCACTTCTCCCCCAAACAAATGACTTATCCCCTATTATGCTACTCACGTCCACACATGGGACATACTCATATAAAAATAAACAAACTTTTTGAAGTGAATTGGTTCATATGCACAGCTTGTGTAGCTTGTTCATAAGTGCGTTTACGCATTCACATGCCTGCGCGTGTGCAATAATACTACCAGGAGTGTCATACTATCAATAGCGAATTAAGTATTTAATTAATTAACGAATTAAGCGAGTAATAGTCGATACTAGCAAGTAGTAAGCGAGTAATACGCGATACTAATAGAGTGCAGATGCTAATACAAACTCCACGACCAGAGCCGTATATATATACACTAGAGACTCTATAATACGGCTCTGCCCACGACAGAGCGAGAGCGCTATCTGTCGTGGAGTTTGATGCTAATAGACACGCGTCTATGCTATGTTCTATGCAGGGTAAAGGATTGATGGCGACGTATTGGCTAACGGGTTGCACGAACAGCTCTGGATTGGGAGCAGAGCGATTGCTGGTGACAACGTTTCAGAAACGCCTGAGTGCAACCCACAGTGAATGAGGAATATCATAATTAACACGTCAACTAATATTCATAATTAGGATGGATGATACATAATCATATAATCATAGTCGATAATAATTAAAACGCTGGAGATTTTATGATCAGCGAAGAGGTTTGTATTGTTTTGTGTTTGTGTTATTGTATTGATTGTGCACTATTATCGTGCACTGTTGTGTTTGTATTGCTGATTGATTGCGCACTATTGATTGCGCACTATTAATTACTGTGCACTATTGTGTTTCTATTACTGATTGATTACTGTAGGCCTATTCATTGTGCGTGCCGCGAATTCGTCATTGACATTCGTTTTGAATTTCTTTTTGATTTCATTTTTAATACGTTTAGTTTTCCGAAATTAAAAACATTCCTGGGGCCAAGCTGTATATATGTGACCCGGATTGATATTAGATCCAGGTCTGATTATAGAACCAGGACAGAGCTCGAACGGAAACGGTCTGAAACCTTTAGGAAATGGGAAAGGAATGCGCTAGACGGATCCTTGTGGCGATTTGACTGCGTATATATCCGTCGACAGCGGCAAAACTCAGTAGTATGTGGTCGTTCCTGTATATGACGGTTGTTGTTACATTAGAAATTACTTCTTCAAACAAGTCAACATCGGGTGTTTCACGTCGTGCACGTTACATCGTATATTGCAATGTTGCAACTAGGCGATGCTGCAGCCTAATCGTGTACCTACTACAATGTTTAGTAGTGGCAGAGCTAGTCCGAGCCGACGCAGAACCCAGTAAACCCGCACCCTCAGATTAGCAAAGCGGAGTTATAACGTCTGCATTTGCGGACAATGGCAGTACAAAGGTACAGAGCATAAAAAGGTACGAGCAGCTCGCATTGTATTTCTTCCTGTATAATAATAGACAGTCTATACTGATCTCTACTATGACTGTGATTTAAAGTTTTACTAACTACGCTTGTTTATTTCTAAAGCGTCATGCAACAAATGCTATGGTCTCAAGTTCTATCTATTCTAGATGTGTGGGCGCGCGTGCGTATGCAAATGTAAATTATTCCTCCATAAAAAATTATTCCTAAATAAAAAATTATTCCTCCATAAAAAAAATTCCAGATAAACATTAAAACTAGACAAACAAACAGATAACATAAAGCCATATATTCATAGAACAACATAACATGAATATATATTACCAAAAACTATTATTATACAATAATATTCAAACAACCATATAAAATCATGAACATCATTATTAGATTAAATAAATAACAAACAATTTTAATTATCTTCTATTCATATATACATAGAACAATAACATCGTGAATATATTACCAAAAATTATTATTATACAATATTATTCATACAACCATATAAAATCATGAACATCATTATTAGATTAAACAAATAACAAACAATTTTAATTATCTTCTATTAATATATACATAGAACAATAACGTCATGAATATATTAACAATAACATTATTATTATACAATACTATACATACAACCATATAAAATCATGAACATTAATATTAGGTCTTCAATTCATATATACATAAAACAACATATCATCAGGAGTGAATAAATAAGATATAATTATATATATATATATATAATATATATATATAATATCTCTATTATTCACTCCTGATAGCACCATGAATGTAGTAACAAAAACATTGTTACACAATACTATACATACAGCCATATAAAATCATGAACATCAATATTAGATAAAATAAATACAAAAATATTTATAACTACTATAAAATAATAAAATAATAATCAATGTTATATCATAGATAAAATAAAACAACAAAACTAAATTATACTATAATTTAGTGTCTCTTCAGCATTCTGCATTATCCTTGTCTGTCTCCCTCTCCATCTTTTTGGTGGTGCAAAGCGGTGGTGCTGTGGTGTCTCGTGCGATGCAATTCCGAACTGTTGCAAAGACATGGAAAGTGCCAGATGTACGCACGTGCGTATAATATATATATATATATATACTGTAAAAGGGAGTTGAACATTTCTGAAAAAAGAACAACCAGGCAGTTTATGATATTTTATTAGCTCCAACAGTATAAGACTCTCCTCTGTTGTAACGCTACCTACCTCAGCTAGTTCAGCAGTCAACTTCTCCCTTCTGATGTCACATGAGAGCTCAAGATTCTCCCATGTGAGGCACCTCTGAACTGTTGCAAAAGAGAGCATACAAATGTGTGTATACATGGTCAAACGAAAACAAACACATGCGCACACATACACACCTGCGTGCGCACACGCACACACATACGCGCAGTCACGCACACGCATACGCGCAGTCACGTACACGCATACGCGCAGTCACGCACACGCATACGAGCAATCACGCACACGCACACACATACGCGAAGTCACGCACACGCATACGCGCAGTCACGCACACGCACACTCTCAGAATAGCAGGAACACTACTTGGTACACGTTTTACTTCTGCGTGTGCTATGTGTAGGCGTGCATGCGTGCGTGCGCTTGTGTTTGTGAATTCATGCACCTGCACACGTTCGCGTCTGCTGCACAATAGAGAGGTTCGGCGCGGCGTATTACGTGTACGCGAACGCGAATCGACACGAGTTTCTGTGCTGACGTCATCACTTTGCGGGTATTTTCTCGCGTCATCGACAGCTGCGCGGACGGATTTCACGCCTACACGACAGCTTTCACGTAAGTCAAAAACGTGAACAAATATTGCGATTTTTTCGTGAATACCTTCACAAAAACACCGTTTCAAAGCACATTATACAAAATATACTTATTTAAGATCACATTGAGCTGTGAATTCGTTGTTCTTAGAAATTCGTTTCATGAGAAATATGACGATCAATCTGGCTACTTTCACGTCACATTTTTAAGCGGCATATTTTTTCTTCTTCAAACATCAGTCATGTCAATGCGAGATTTGCTAGTGATATTTGTTGAGATTATGTTGAAAATAGCTAGCACATAAGTTGGTATGTGGTCATTTTATTACTGTGTAGGTAGGCTATTTATTAAGACTATACTATCCATGGATATATAAAATTATATTAAGAAGTATGTATTAATTATACCTTCTTAATACGTTCTTGATACAGTCTCTAAATTTGCACGCAGATTACCAGCAACAGAAGAAGTAGTCGTCGTTGTAACGTTTTTCGTTTATCGTATACATACCCCCTAACCATTTTAAGTGCATATTCATCACGAAATATAACTCCTCTGGTGAGATATTGCGCATGCGCTAACACACTAACGTAGCTAGATCGTGTACTGGCTGGTATATGCAGCAGGGACCTTACATATTTATTCCATCTTCTACAGTACTTCTACAGGATGAGAAATACTTCAGTTCTACAGTACTTCTACAGTACTAATACAGTTTTACAGTACACTATAACCAGGGGCGGCGCCAGGGTATTTTATTAGGGGGCGAAACCAGAGGCGTGTGCAGGATCACGCGAAGGGGGGGTCAGGGGGTCTCTCCCCCAGAATTTTTTTGAAATTAGACCCCCTCAGATGCGTTTTCTGCGCGAGCAGGGGGGGTCCGGACCCCCTGGACCCCCTCCTGTACACGCCCCTGGGAACTGTAGACTCTGATACCGTGTGCGCTTGCACTGACGGATGGGGTCCAGGGGGTAGATTCGTGATTCATCAAGCTGCGTACGCAAAATATTTTGCGTAAATCTTGTGTACGCAATCGATAGCTTTTGTCGCCCTCTAGCGGATCACTATATCTCCCCTTGTGTAAATTTAGAAATAAACAAACTGCAATAATGGTGGCGTTGTGATGATGTGTCGTTCATGCCATGACATTTGTTGCCTACCTGTGCGTGGTTATATTTTAGTACTTGATTACTAGGATTATGTGCTTTACTAAGCTCTATGATCGCGCGAAACTAGAGATCCCGACATTTCATTCAGAATCAGTATTCAGTAAGTTCCTACGTGTGTGACACTGATAGTGATACGTCATGGTCGGTGGGATAATTTTCCATTTTTCAACCGGAACCGCAATGTCTACAGCCGTCAATCTCCTTGTGCTGATTCTACTGTTTATCGGTCAGATTGCGGGACACAATCGCGACATTTTATCAATGCAGGTATTCCATTTATACACATTTGCACCTTTGTGTGTGTGTGCGTGTGTGTGCGTGCGTGCGTGCGCGCGCGCGTGCGTGCCACAGGCACTTGGAACGTCTCAATAAAATTAAAAAATGTAAACACGAAATGTATTTACTACCAAATTTTTAATGTTTCTCTACTCTATTTCGCCTATTATTGCCGATAATTACCCGTAAATGCCGGTCAAATGCTCATCTGCAACACACAAGTACACCGCACGCCCGCCCTGTGCACAAACAACATGAATAAGAGAGCAGGTAGGAAAGCGTGATCGCAAAATTCGCTCGACGCTCGCTTCATTTCACACTACTACAGAACGAAAACACACCAAACAGCCTCCATCTTGCATTCTTGGTAACTCTGTCCTTTGTTCTTACCTACTCCTGCCAGAGATATCTCGTAAAATTCCGCAGGAAATGTTCTCTCCGTGAAAATGTAAAGAGACGAGATGTTTGTTTATACACGAGTAATGGGGCGCGATTGCATGCTGGGATGAGCTGCTGCCTGCCTCCGAGCCTTCGTTTCGAGGCCCGCCAAGCCAAGCATAAATGCACGCGGGCATGACGTCACACACAACATGACTACAGTGATCGATCGAAAGTAGCGCTGTTAGGGATTTTCGAATGAAACGCCTCTTTACATTTTCATGGAGAGAACATTTCTGCAGGATTTCACGAGATATCTCTGGCGGGAGTAGGTAAGAACAAGGACAGAGTTATAATTCGAACAAGTGAACAATTTAAGCTATACACATAGATACCAAGATGGAGGCTGTTTGGTGTGTTTTCGTTCTGTACGTCTGTGAAATGAAGCGAGCGTCGAGCGAACTTTTGCGATACGCTTTCCTACCTGCTCTCTTATCATGTTGTTGTGCACAGGGCGGGCGTGCTGTGTACTTGTGTGTTGCAGATGAGCATTGTGACCGGCATTTACGGGTAATTATCGGAATAATAGGCGAATAGTGTAGAGAAACATTAAGACTTTGGTAGTAAACTTACATTTCGTGTTTACATTTTTTATTTTTTGAGACATTCCAAGTGCCTGTGGTGCGTGCATGCGTGCGTACATGCGTACCGTGTGTGTTCAACGCAGGCATTGGTGTACACTATCAACTTTCTGTTGAAAAGTTGGCGAGTTGATCATTTTCCAACTAATCGACCGAAAGTCGGCAGTGTAAACGTAAAATTTGAGCACTCAGCAAGCTGTAGCAACTAGTTGATGAGAGATTAGAGCATTTGCATTGTCTATTTTCTCAATGTTTGGTGAGTTGATCAAGTTTTTGCCATTCAGCCACTCTGATAGTAGCAATCAGGAAGTGTGTCCCTCCGCCCAGGGAAGAGCGAATTTTTGCTATCGGTGCTAGCTCTAGTACTATAGCCCGCGTACAGTTGCCCCAGGGTATAGAACATTCTATTACGAATGCTAGGGACCAACCCGCTGACTGGCGCTGCTGCAGCGCCACAAAAAATTGCCGTTTGAAGTTCGTAAATAATATGTTCGTTCACAAGAAATACCGCAAGCAGATAGTTACGAGGTTAGTTAGAGGTTAAACTAACTATTGCGAGATTTTTGCTCAGAAAAACTAAATATAGCTGAATGTTATTATTATTATTATTAAATCTTTATTGCATGAATTCAGATACAAATACATTACTGATGACAGTTTTTTTCATGGAGAAAAAATCTGATAAAAGCAATAGTGTTGAGTAGTTAAAATGATAAAATTTCTGATGGATACAGTACAATTACAATGCTATACATTCTGAATATAGTCTTACCTGTCAGCGGAAATATCACTGATTACACCAACATTAAAAATACTAAGATTTTATGCAGTTATAGCATAGAAAAATGGATTTGACCACATCGTAACAGCAATAAATCTTATCGTATGCCGATAATGCCTAATGCCCAATGGCAGAATTGGTAAACTTGTATTTGTGTCGGTGATGAATTGAAAACAAGTGCATGATTTGAGAGAGCCTGTACTATGTCTACGGCAGATAAGCGGTGGCGCCACAAGCTAATCCATATTTTTGGCTAGTTCACAGGCCAGCCAAGATGACAGGAAACAAATGTTTATAAAAACTAGTGGTTCGAAACTGGCATTTTTTTGGTGAATACGAAGGTTCTAAGACATTTTATTGTTACTCTAGACAATTGCTGTTACTCAAGCAATATAACGGTAGGTGTCATGAAAGTGGTGAAAACACCGGAAAACTCTCGCAATAGTTACTTTAAATTTTAGTAGCTGTCTGTGATATAACTGAAGACATATTCACTTCGGATAAGAGGCTTTAATTGCCTACCACAGACGTTTTATAGCCGCGAGTAACCGTGAATAAGTTGGTTCCTAGCATTCGTAATATAATGTTCTATGGCCCTGCGGCAACTGTACGTAGGCTATAGTACTAGAGCTATATATTATTGGTGCCAGACTGGCACGAATCGATATGTGCAAAAATGTGTATATCCACGTCACCCCACGCACACACTACGGGTCAAATTTTGACTTTGAACATCTGATAGAAAGGTTGATAGAACGTTGAAAAACTTATCAACTCATTAACTTTTCCATAGTGTAAACCCAACTTTAGACTTAGTGTAGTGCTTTTCTGTCTTGTCAACAACAACATGTCTGTATCAGCTCAATCTGATAATATTGATTATAATTAGTATTATAAGTATAGCCTGGGCACTCGCAGCATATATACTTACAATTACATAGCCCATCATTATTCCCTACCAGTCACTAAGCCATAACAATTTACTGCACTATTATTTAGTACACTATGATTATAATATATATCACTAATGTGCTACAAAATATTCTGTCATATTTTATTAATTATCCATTTTTTGTTCCATAGCCATCTGCAGAAGGCATACATGTAGCAAAATCTACAACTGGGTATATTTTAATATCTACATTGGATGGTGGGTTAACTGCAATGAATCAAGCCAATGGTGATATAAAGTGGTATTTAAAGGAAGGTTTGTATACACTTATAGCATACTTACAGCTACAGTCGCATCATTTAAAGGGATACTAGGCCCATTAATTATGCAATGTTGCCGAATGCTAGAGTAACTGGCACATTGTGTAGTTAATAAGTACATAACCTTACATCCAAACGCGTATTAGCTTGTCCAATATCACTGCTCGTTACTAAGAAATGTTTAATTGAAATCCGCAGTCCAAGAAATCAGTTGTTTACAGTTTCAAACCGCTGCCGGTGAAGCGGGTGTGATACAGATTTATAGTGCTTCGCACATTTTCGCACGCATGCTCGGCCATACGCTATCATCAGTGATTTTGTAAACACGGACGCTCGTGAGAAGGAACTTTTTGACAGGGCTGTCCATGTGCGTCCGTGATTAGTACTTGTGTTTTACTCCATTTCCATGTTTAGTACGTGGCCGTGGTTACACCGCTGACACTTCCATTTTATCTGGCATCCAAAACATACGGGCTGCACAAATGTTTACGTCATCGCTTGACTCCTGGTTGACATTTACGGCACGTAAATGAATATCAGCAACCGATTTCAAGTCTTGTTTGTAATGTAACCAGCAGTGATATTGGACAAACTAATATGCGTTTGGCTATAAGGTTATGTACATATTAACTACACAAGGTGCTAGTTACCTTAGCATTCGTCAACATTGCATAATCAATGGGCCTAGTATGCCTTTAATATACATAATATATGAAGCAATTTTTGTCATAATCTTATATAACAGACCAAATAATAATTACTATTATTATAATATAGCTGTATATATATTTATAATATATATATATATTAACTATATATCTATTTATCTATACTATTGAGTGGTAGTCTTCGTTTTCTTAATACCTTTATTGGTAGCTAAAGTTACACCGATATAAGTCATATATGTCGAGTTTTTTTTAAAGTAATTGTGTAACGTTTAATTTATGTTTGTTCAATCATAATTTTCAGATCCAGTGTTGAAGGTACCAAATGATGTAGGCCAAGGGTGAGTTCTCATTGATGTCACATCGTGTACATCAAAAGTTTTATTGCTGTAGGAACATACATCATACATATGTTACTTGCATGTCTACATACTTTCTTGATATCAATGTTGTTAATACTAGTATTGATTTGTGCTGTGATATCTTATAATTTATGCATATATATTAATATCTAGTAAAGGAATTAGTTCCGAAATAACTGCACAATCCAGAAAAATATACTGAAATATAGCCTGACCTAATAGGGAACGTGTTACTTATTACTCCAGTATAAAAGTTACAATGAGCTTATGTTGTTATACTATATTTAAAAAAGCAATTAATGCAGCTACATTCTTTCGTAATGCGACAAATCGCTTGAAATCGGCAACCAACAAGCAAAAGTGCATCTCATTGAGTGATGTAGTGGTTCTAGACTGGTACATCATCTCTATTGCTTAATTCAAGTTACTATGTCAAAGTACAGCGACAGGGTCTCGCAAGTAACAAGTGAAGTGGCATCATCGAGTAACGGTGTTAACATGATGTAAACAAAACAGATTGCAATCCTGGCCACAGTTAGAATATATCACTAAGAACTTTCTGCTTTAGGCTACTTCAAAACAATACATAGAAATTGTTTCTAAAATGTTAGTATATAGTACGTGTGTTTACGGTGACACCTTTCACTATTTCAAGAGGCCAGTATATCGGCAAACATAAAAAAGGGTATGTATGTGCTTGCATAGAAATGGGGGTGGTGGCTAGAGTGAGCAACCAGCATATTGCAGTATAACATCAGTGATGACATGACACAGGTTCAGAATTGTCACAAACTCCTTCAAATAAGATACTATAGCCTTTACATGGTTCTCCCCAGGAATTTCAGAAGGCATGCAGAGCAATCAAACAATTGATCTACAGTTGCTGATTATAGTCATTTGCACGTTTCGCAAAGAGGCCCCAATGCACTGGTCTTAAATTAGCATCAGCTTTGAAGACGTGTCGGAACTGACGCATGTTAGAAGTCTACGGAGAACCCTGCATATAGAGGAGAGGAATTTGTATTCTTATAGCGTTGTGGCCGCATTTGCATCATGTGGTGGAGGTTGCATCATGCGTGTGTGGATATATGTACTTCAAAATATTACAATTTCTGTATGTATTTGCAGAGAAGGGGGCTGCATCTTAAATTGAAGTTTTAAGGAAACATTGCACCAAATAGATGAGGGCATGCACCTAAATGTCAGTTGTGTGATTTGAAATTTTGATGGTGTGTTGGTAGAACAGGTTCCACAACAGTACGGGAAGTAATTAGCAGAGACAAATGTGATCATTTGGGTTTTTATGGTGGTCGTCAATGATATATGACGGCATGGCATGACACTGTACACAGTCATGGAATTACGTCTGAAAACCAAGCCAGTCCTGATTTCAAATTTCCATTTCTATTACACACACACATACACACACACACACACGCACGCACGCACGCACGAACACGAACACGCACACGAACACGGGCACACACTTATATATGTAAGCTTTGTAAAATCCTTTGAAATTAGCTAGTCTTGCTAAAGGGTTATCAGTCCCGGACTATAGAACATGCTTCTATTTACAATGCTGCTGTACAGGTGGTGTTATTACTATTAGTTTTATTAAAGGAAAACGTGGGCAAGTGATGCACTGTTGACAACGTAGGCGTTTGGACCAATGCCCTGATTCATCATCATCATCAGTTTAATGTCCGTTTTCCATTTCGGGGTTTGACAGTTTTATTCCACGACGCCATTCATCTCTACTCTGACACATCTCTCTCCCGAGTCCTCCTGCTACCAGATCTTTTTCTACTGCCCTTAGCCATGTCATCCTGGGGCGGCCTTTTGGCCTGATGTCATCATTCCCCACTTTCTCCACTCTCCTCAATAAGTTTTTCTGGTTCCCTTCGTTCCACATGCCCAAACCATCTCAGCCGATTTCTCCTTAGTACATATTCCAGTTTCTCCAAACCAACCCTTCCCAGAATTTCATCATTCGAGACACGATCTTCCCACATCACCCTACACATCCAATGCAGCATATTCATACCTGCTCTTTCAAAAATGGCTAGGTTTGTCTTTTTATTGTTTCGTCATGGCCCACGTTTCTGATCCGTAGCAAAGTACTGGTCTCAGACATGTCTGCTACACTTTATCACGTGCTGTTAGCGGAACACTCTTGTTCATCAGCATACTCGCCAGCAGTCTCCACCTGCCCCACATAGCTTTCACACGTGTTCTTATAGCACATTCCACATCCCCTTCGGTATTCAGCATGTCTCCAAGATAACAGAATCTATCCACCCTCTCAATCCAGTCATCATCAACTGTTAATCCGTCATGTTGATGCCCGACGTCAGTGTTCATTCACACATTTTCCAAAGAGAAAACCAACGATATTCAGCTTCCTCAAACCTGAGCATTGTGAACCCATTTCTCACAGTTGGAGCACTGAATCGAGTTGCATCCAACACCTTTCCGACAGATGGCGCATTTGTCTCATTTTTCTCACATTTCTCCGGTCACAAAAATTTTGGTCAGAAATATCAGTTAATTTAAATTCATCAAATGTTTTGGAGAAAATTATATGAGGCTTCGCCACATGGTGATAGGGTTGTTGGTGCAAATCACTGTAGCATTTACGCACTTGGTAGATGCAAGGAGAAATCTATAACGAGTTCAATAGTAATTTTGAATCTCTTTCTCTCTAGAAGATCAAATAGAATTCTTATTTCTCGTTACATTTTGCGATGACTAAATCATCTTGCCATGTTAATTCTTTACGTCTTCAGCCTATCGTTCCTGCCGGATCCCAAGGACGGATCTCTGTATGCGTTCGGCGGACACCTTGGAGGGCTCAAGAAGCTGCCGTTCACCATTCCCGAACTCGTCGCTGCCTCCCCATGCAGGAGCACTGACGGAATTCTCTACACAGGTGTCGTATAGCATGTACAGATGCGCGAGTAATGCGGCACACGAATTAGTAGGCGTGCGATTCTCTTAGTGTGTGCACAGTGACTTTCGCTGCAGTTGTCTGTACATGGGCTCGGTGTTCGTCTAACTGACGTCCCCCTGGTCGTGTAGGCATGTGCACTGTCTCTCGCAAAGTGAGGATGTGGTGCGCTAATCGCAAAAATGTCATAGTTTTATCGTAGATTTGTCGTAAGGGGGTTTTCAACGATAGCCGTTTTCATCGCGGCAGCGCACCTGCTGGGGAATCATATACTGAGGCCTCGTTGGCTTGCAGGTCGTAAGCAAGACACGTGGTTTGTGCTGGATGCGCTGACAGGGTCGAAGCAGCAGACACTGGGAATGGGCAGTCCTGAGAGAGTCTGTCCTGTAGACAGTGAGAAAACCCTGTACGTTGGTAGAACAGGTAAGGACAGCTGCTGTGGCAGCCGAGTCACGCGTGTCCACGGTGCATCGCAGAGAACACTTTGAATGTTCTCGACGTTTTTCGCACGATTTTTCCAGTGAGCGTGAGTCATCGAATTATCATGTGCTATGTTTATTTGTTGTATTTGATAAAGAGCTGTGGATGTCGGTTATATTTGTGTCAAATATGTGAGGAAAAAGATGGTGTTGTGTAGCTGTGTAATAGTGCTGTAGTTCATTTTCAATGTGATTGCAGTTGTTGCCTATTTTGTGCAGAATATACTGTGGTGATGTTCGATAAGAGTGGAGAGAGAAGGTGGAATGCAACCTACTATGAATACGCAGCCCATGTCGGGCAAGAAGACACTGACTATGGTATGATGCACGTGTCTCACAAAGTTGTTTAATTTTGAGGAATTTTGAAAAAAAGGGCCTTTTGCAGTATGATTGCATCAATCTATATTATCCAGATTTTTTTTTCTTGAATTGGAATTTCATCAGTGTTAGGGTATTCGGACACTCTATGCCCTCTTTTCTCATAAATGAATTTGTATCTTTTGGAAATGAATTCTGAGATATACTTGCAATTTCAAAATAATCTATAAAGTTAAGTGGCATTATTTCCTGGGTTTGCAATGCTAACTGCCCTTGGCATATTAGAGGCATTTCCAGCTATAGATTGCATGGTGGACTATTGGCGAGATGGTAGTTTTCTGCTTGTGAAATAATAAGCTGATTACCTTGTACGCTACAGGTGTGTATCATTTCACCTCCAGCTCTACGGGGGTCATGGTGACCATCGACAAAGACTCGGGTATGTATGCTATTTCTTTGTTTGACAACAGTGAATGCTGTTACCCCTGTTTGTTATTCACATAAAAAATTCGTCTGAATTTGCGAGTGTACAAACTCGGAGATGAAGTTGTCTAGCGCGCGCACGAACTCGAGGCTCCGCCGTGAGATGATGAGAGCATGCGTTGTTGCTACCTGCAGGGAAGGTTCTGTGGAAGTACCGCTTCGGGTCGCCCGTTGTCGCCATCTACGTGCAGAAGGCAGATGCTCTCACCAAGGTGCCTTTCACCTGCATCGGCATTGAGACCCTCAACTACCTCACCGCGACGCTCACGACGCCCGAGTGGATGATGCGCTTTCTACCGAGTGGTGGCACCACCACGCTGCAGTGAGTGCGGCCCCAATGCATCGACGCACGCATCGTTTACCTTGAGGCTGCTCGGTGTCTCTCTTTAAGGACTGCTGCTGCGTAGAAGCGGTGCTGGGGGTGACGGGTGGAGCCATCGAGTGGAGAGCCATGGTGCTCATGTCCTGGTGTGGTGTCGCCTGTTGGCTGAGCGTGTGTAGGAGGGAATACAAACAAATCTGTGTGTTAGCAGTCACCTCTATAGAACAGACAGCTGTGTCTAAAGGACACTATGCATTTTCCTTGATTAACAATTACTTAGCGTACCCAGCTCTATATGACGAACACAAGTGTATCAGGGAAGTTTTTGGGGTTTTCCACGAGTGACCTTTATATATAGATTTAACTGTACTTCCTATGTGGGCACGTGTGCCTAGTGTGTGGGTTGATAAGCCATTGTGAGAGTGATAGAACAAGGACGCTGTATGAAGAGTGATTGCACTGTGCAGGTGTCGCCTTACAACAGCTTGAGGGCATTGGAGATGAATCAATAGCAGGCACAGTGGGTTTCAGCGAGGTGCATACCTAGTGTTAGCAAAAGAAGTTGTGATATTCCTGTCGTAGTTAACGTCATTATTCACTATTTATCTCATTATTTACTTATCTATTCATCAAGTCGTGTAGTCTGATAGTGCTAGTTTACTCTATATACCGTAGGTTGTAACTACACAGATGTTTTACAACTTTTTACTGTTTGCAGTCCGACGCTGTACATAGGAGAGTACGAACATGGAATGTACGCACTGGATTCTCTCGTGGATGAGTCGTCGGTGGCGATCGCGGTGAGTGTGCACCCTGATTGCCGGTGTGGTCGTGACGGACCCTTAGCCCTTGAAGTGAAGAAAAAATGATCAATTGCAATACTCAAACAAACGACTGCAGAAAATTGGATTCCTTATTGGACCCCTTGCTGAGCATTTGAAATAGCAAGGGCTATGTCACTTTTTCGTTTTTTTCCACTTCAAGGGATATTTTGAAACCAAATCGGATATCATAACAGATCACGTTAGAGTTGATATTGTAAGCATGTTCTTTCTCTCCAGCCGAAGCATAGTCCACTGCTCATCGAGGGCCCTAACACCGACCAGTCACCCACCGGCCTGGGAGACAAGTCGAGCGGATCGAGTGCTGACAGCAATGAGAGATTACATCTCGTCATGCTGGGTAATAAAAGCATTTCCACATGAAGTTAGCAGTGCATGGCTGTGCATCGTCATGCTGGGTAATATAAACACTTCCATGGGTATGAAGTTGACAGTGTGTGGCTGCATAACCACTCAAAGAAGTCCACTTTGCTTATCACTTACATCTGCAAAAGATGTTCCCCCAATTTGCTCACATAGTGCTGATTGAAGTTTTCTGTAGCTGCAGTACATACCTATGCAGTATATACAGTAATGCGTCACTCGTGCACTAGTCCATAAATGCTTCGGTAAGATGGATGCAGTAACCATTTGAAAATGTAGCCACTGTGCTGTACACTTTCGATGGCTGCTGATCTATTAAATCTCATGGGACAGGTTGGTTATTAGATACAGGGTTGTACCCAGGACAATATTAGTGCCGGCTAATATCCCGGGTCTTCCTAATACGGCATATGCATAAATAATTATAATTGTAACATGGCGCCTAGCTAGCTATACTGCATGTACTGTGTGCTGTACGATGTGATTAGATGATGATTTTACACATAATTATTGTTGAGATTAAACTCAGAGTTGTTTTTTAAATTAATTCTATATCAGTTTTGATTATTTATAGATTGCTCACTATTTTGAAGGTAATTTTACACAAACTCAATCATTTTTGTGCCGGTTGGCCAACACCAGAGCCGGCTATTACCGACCGGCGCCGACCGGCGTAGCTACGATGGTCATTAGTCGTGGATGTTCTCCTTAATGTGTCGAGACTCGTTTCTTTCCTCGTGGCTTGCCACTTGGTGTCGCGCTGCAGAGGATGGTAATTTTTTTCTGCTGCTGCGTTGCTCTCAGGTTACCACGAGGTGCCAGATGATTCGCGCTACAAGCTGAATCCGGCGCGCCCTCGCATCACACAGCGACCCGACGAAGGCAAGGTCATCACGCCACTCATTCCCAATGCGACGGAGCACGAGACCGATGGAGGAGTAGGAGGCGGGGAACCCACGAAAGTTACGAAAGGAAACACACTGGCAGGTATGAGAGAGAGCTTGATGCAAGGCTTGCATAGCTGACGACTGTTTTGCGTGCGTGTGTTTAGTGTTGAGCGGTCAGTATCGAGCAATGTCGTTTGCTTTGCCAGGCAATTTTGCAATTGTATGTGACATGTTGAATGCTGAAATTCAGCAGCTTAGTCTATAAATAATTCAGAGTTGTCACTCGACAGTTCGCAATTATGCATCGAAAGCACGGCTTAACCCAGTGAACGTGGTTTCTTACAGCTGACTCGCCCCCAGGTGTCGCCACATACTATTTTACTGACAAAGCGGTGTTTGCGTTCTTAATTGTTGTGGTCACCACCAGCCTCTCGGTCGTGCTGCTGTACATGATACCAAATGTAAGTGCCACCACATGGAATCTGTTTATCTGGAAGATACTCCTATAGGAGAATAGCTACATTAATTATTGTAGCAATAATTAAATAGATGTGTGAAATAATCGGGTTGAAATTCCTGAAGTTTTTTGCAAGGCCTATGATTTTGCGGCTCTATGAATGATAAATTAATGGGAAACATTTAGACAAAGGATGGCTACTGAATTTTTCCTCTGAGTGCCTCTATTATATGTGGTGATAAGCACTGGCATGCTGAAGATATATATTGTGATGTGCGATTACAGTTCGTTTACAGTCATAGTTTTATGAATAAAACCAGTCTGCACTTAAGATTTTATGCTAGTTTTTAATGCCAACTAATAATATAATAGACACTTTGTTAATAATTGAGTTATATATATTTTTCCTTATGTAGTATTTTTTTATGATAACAACTTATAATTTGGAAACAATTTTAGTATTATTAGCCGGCTTATAGTTAAGTAGGTAATTCGCAATAATAATCTGGTGATGTTTTAACCACTCGTGTCTGTATGCAGATTGTGAGACACGAAATTGGGAAGTCAGTATCGAGAGATAACAGCTATGCTCAACACTCCGCTCAGACATCTACTCTCCCATCTGGTGAGCCGTGTTCGTACTTGCTAGTGATATAATTGTTAGAGCCTCGTCAAATGTTCTACAATCAAGTTAAGTGGAAGTGCAAAAAGAACGTGTAAATTATACAAATCCGTAATCACATAATCAATATTAAGTAATGTTGTCATTTTTAGTTTTTACTTATCATATATATATATGTTGTTACACACTGACATCATTAGTTCAACAATGGTTTAAATTCTATAGGCTTTTATTAGTGATTTGCATGATTACAGCGGTTGGCTCTACAACGGCACTGGAGAAGCTGCCTCTTGGCTGGATGAGAGTTGGGAAACTGATGTTTAATACTCAGGAGCCACTAGGCCATGGTTGCGAGGGAACATTTGTCTACAGGTGTGTCTACATGTGTGCGTGCATGTGTGCATTTGTACTGCGTGTGTGCATGTGTGCATTTGTATTGCGTACGTGTGTGCGTGTGTTTGTATGCGCATGCATTAAAATAGTGTGGCGATATGTTCTGCAAAAGTCAGGGAGAGAATTCTATTTAACCAGAGGTAAATAACTGTTTGGCTATGCAGCATCTCGATAGTCGTTAAATTATCGGTGTGTGTTTCATTATGGCGTGTGTCTGTGTGAGTCATTTAACTAGGGGTTTGATTGTTTTTTTTTAATTTATGTTAAAATTGTTTATTACTCGAGTTGTTTTGAGTGTGTTCCTGTTCGGTATAGTCAGTTTTCTCTTATTCAGTATGTCAGTCTTCGTCTGCGATCGTATGGTATCTAAATATTGTTGATTGACTGCTGACCACTGCTGAGCCTAACCCGTTGATGATGTCACAGGGGCAAGTTTGAGAACAGGGCGGTGGCCGTAAAGCGCCTGCTACCAGAATGCTTCAGCTTAGCTGACCGGGAGGTGGAACTGCTGCGGGAGTCTGACGAACATGCCAATGTCGTACGCTACTTCTGCATGGTAACTATGGCAAAGATGTGCGCTACTTCTGCACTGTAACTATGGCAACGTTGTACACTATTTCTCACGGTAACTATGGCAAAGCCATGTGCTACTTCTGCACGATGACTATGGCTGTGTCGTACTCTACTTCTGTACAGTAAGTGACTATGGCAACATCGTACACTACTTCCGCACTGTAACTTGCAACGTTGTTCGCTTCTTCCGCACGTTAACTATAGCAATGCATTCAGGTAGTTTTGTCACTTCTAAAAGGACACCAGTAACGATGATAATGTCTTATGGTCTTGTTCCGCGCATTGGTGGCTACCTGTGACTAGCATCGTATAGGGTTGAGCGGTTGCTGGCGTCCTAGACAGTCATCTCGGACTGACTCGTCGATGTTGTCGTTGCAGGAAGAGGACACGCAATTTCGTTACATTGCATTGGAGCTGTGCATGGGAACGGTGGAGGACTATGTAAAGAAGTCTGACTTCCCGAGAGATAAACTCAACCCCATCATGCTCCTCTATCAGGCTGCCTCGGGCATTGCTCACCTACACTCTCTACAAATAGGTGCGTAGCTAATGCAGTAAATGGCTATTGAATTCACTCAACTTTACATCTAGTGTCAAACCTGTGTAAGCATACAATTCCATAGAATTGGACATACATCTATAATGGACCCGTTTATGGGTTTTCCTTGAGGGGCGGTTACATACAGTGAAACATCTATAGAATTGACATTTGTATATATAGAAGATACTTCTGGTGTAACTCTTGAGTGACAGTCATCCAGCAAAACTCTCATCTATAGAATCGACACCCGTCCATACACTGCCATAGCAGATACTATTGAGGTTTCGCTCAAATGGCCATTATATAGACATGTTTGACCTACGTAACCCCTATTTGCCACCATTCGAGTTGGGCATTTGTGTGCATCGGATCCTTATATATCGGATACTTCCTTATTCCCCCGTGCCCAGGAACTGTGCAAAGGATTTTGTATGAAGTCTGCTCGTTTTTTTTTGGCACGAAAAATTACAGGTTAAAGCTCGAATTTGTAAATGAGCAAGCGACCGAACAGTGCTAATTGGCAACGTGCCAGATTTCTCACCCTCTCCATAGCAAACGATAATCTGTCGATGAAGCGTGACGACGCCTACGTCCAGATCGGAGTTTCCCTCCGGACGGACGTGCAATCCACTGCTAACCGTCGGTCAGACTACGCGGTGCGGCGTCGTCATTCATACCCGGCGTCTGTTATCAGTTCACAGGGACATCAAGCCGAGCAACATCCTCATGTCGCTGCCGAACAACCAAGGCCACATCAAGGCGCTCATCTCGGACTTTGGCCTCTGCAAGAAGCTCGCCGTCGGCCGAATGTCGTTCTCACGGCGGTCGGGCTCTGCGGGCACGACCGGCTGGATCGCGCCGGAGATGATGCACGACCACATGCGCACCGTGAGTGATGAGCGCCCCCTACTGGGCTGTCGCGTGTCAGCCCACGACTTGTCGGGGCAGCGGCAGTGCTGATTTTTCGTTGCCTGTTTTGTTGTGTGTCGGCGTTGGCGTGGAGCCGATGAGATGGCGAGCTCGTTCGGTATGCGGGTCATGTGTCGTAACGGATGCCGATGAAGAACGGACGTCGTGCTAGCCTGATTGTTTCTTGCTCACGTTCTAGACCTGCGCCGTCGACATCTTCTCCTTTGGCTGTGTGGTGTACTACGTACTCTCGCGCGGAATGCATCCGTTTGGTGACGCTCTGAGAAGGCAGGCAAACATAGAGGCGGGACACCATCACCTCAAATACCTCGACGGCGACGGTGAGGCGCGCAAAGCTTACCATTACTGCCACCAGGTGTCACTGCCTGTTGTAATTTCGCTTTTTTGCGAGGAAACTAGGACGAAATAATGCTTGAAATGTGCAGGTGCAACATTTTGAATCAGTGATTAACCAAGTTGACCTTTTACTATGAACGTCATGCTATTGAATGATCTCATTGAATCATTGACATCGTAACGATTACCATCAATTGTTGCGATCATGATGACCCAGCAGTGATATGCCATTTGTGATAATGGTGAGATGAAGTGTGGTGATAGTAATGCAGACAGCAGAGGTGATTACATGTCTTCATTCCTCAGATCACGATGTTGCCAGAGTACTGGTAATGTCATTGATAGCGAGGCGACCAGAGGTCAGGCTCAACTCACAGGCAGTTCTGAAGCATCCCTTCTACTGGAGTAGAGAGAAGCAGCTGGCCTTTTTCCAGGTATGCTATGTTAGTGTTGTTAGAAAGTGCCTCTCTCTCCCTTTCTCCCTCTTTCTCTTTCTCTCTCTCTCTCTCTCTCTCTCTCTCTCTCTCTCTCTCTCTCTCTCTTGCTC
>NW_014577242.1:52523-63495 GCF_000485595.1 Priapulus caudatus
CAGAGGGGAGGTAGGTATGTGATGATGCAGAGGGGAGGTAGGTATGTGATGATGCAGAGGGGAGGTAGGTATGTGATGATGCAGAGGGGAGGTAGGTATGTGATGACGCGAGGGGGTAGGTATGTGATGATGCAGAGGGGAGGTAGGTATGTGATGACGCGAGGGGGTAGGTATGTGATGATGCAGAGGGGAGGTAGGTATGTGATGATGCAGAGGGGAGGTAGGTATGTGATGACGCGAGGGGGTAGGTATGTGGTGATGCATAGGGGAGGTAGGTATGTGATGACGCGAGGGGGTAGGTATGTGATGATGCAGAGGGGAGGTAGGTATGTGATGACGCAGAGAGGGGAGGTAGGTATGTGATGACGCAGAGAGGGGAGGTAGGTATGTGATGACGCAGAGAGGGGAGGTAGGGACGTGGTGACGCAGAGTGGAGGTAGGGACGTGATGACGCAGAGAGGGGAGGTAGGGACGTGGTGACGCAGAGTGGAGGTAGGGACGTCATGACACAGAAGGGAGGTAGGGAGGCTGTGATGCATGGGGAAAGTGGTGATATGATTATGCGAAGGGAAGGTAGGGACGAGAGTTGATGTGGGTGCTACTGGCAGACGTGCACTGGCTGATGGTTTGGTAGTGGGTGTACAGAAGTCCTGGCATAGGCTTGCACAGGATAGCACGGCATATTTTTCCAACAGTTTGTTGCATTATTCTGATGATGACATACTCATCGAAGTTAACTGAATTGGGTTTTACACGAAAGTCGCGTTTGTGGATCATGTCTCTTCATGATCATTGTTGTATGTGAGTTGTCTGGTGTTGCGTTTCACATGTGCACAGTGCACAGTGATATTCTATTCCACAATGTGTGACAACTAGTATTACATTGGGGTGACAAAATTTGAGAATTGTATCTTCCCTAAAACATATCACACTACATGCTCGCACTGTAGTGATATTTCTGGCTTCAGCTTTGGGGTGACTTAAGATTAAATGTTTTGCAACACCTAAAGTGAAATGCATTCCCATACTGTGTGTGAATCTTTGTGTGCATAGTATTAATATTAATGCGGTGCGAAAGACATTTGATTGCTATGTCATATCTCCAGTTTCGTTATTTTTACTTTCCCATTCGCTGCATTAAAGAAGTAAACACACTGAACCCCATGCATACACATTTTTCTCTGCGTACTTACAATTCTTTTTGGAATTGATATGAGAAACTGAGAGGATTTGTTGTGGATTTGTAAATAGTAATGTAGCTTTATACTAGTTATTGCGAATTTAATTTGTGCAGTTTGTGAGAGCAACTCCATGTGATAAATTCTAAACTCTCAACCCTGTTTATGATATGGGGTATATGCTCGACTTTTTTGCAAACGCGTAGGCACTTTCCACGTCTTCATAGAAGTTGCGCTATACTTCTAATGTGGCTCATCTGTGCTGTGGTAGAAAGAATGCTTGTATAAAATCGTGCGAGTTATCTCGTTTTGACTGTTAACGCGTAGCTACTGTTTACGTAGTTCTGTACGGTGCTGATCATGAAAAAAATTCATACTGGAATTGCACCGTCTAATATTTTTGTTGCTTGACGTCACAAGCTTTAATGTTCGTCTACAGTTGTTGCAACAATTGCAGTTCTGAAATGCGTTAGTCGAACGATTTTATGTGGAGCTGACTGTTTTTATTTCTCTGTTGAGAAATGGTACACTGATGGTGGCATCTGTGGATATTCTAGTCCTTTGTAGCTGGAAGGCGATCGTCAATTATGTACACACGTTCAACTACACAATCTCTTTTCATGTGTCATCGGGATACGGGAAAATTCTGTGAATGTTGTCTCCCCTGTTTCTAGTGTACATATTTATATTATATATATATATATATATATATATACACATATATAAAATTATATAATAACATTTCTTAATATATCTATTAATTTTTAAATATTTAATAATCATTTGTTAAAATTAATGAAGGTCTATCTATAATCAATCGTAAAACTAAATGAATGAATGTGTATCTGTTGCAGGATGTGAGTGACAGAATAGAGAAAGAGCCGTATGATAGTGAGATAGTCGTGCGACTGGAACGAGGTGCTTGTTTCATCGTTAAGAAAGACTGGAAAACCCATATCAGCTTCCCTCTGCAAAATGGTAAAGGGTACCTTGGTTGGGGAAATGGCCCCCATTTATATGTATACTCTGGCACAATCAAATTGTTTACAGGTTTTGGTGGCCAATTAATTGTCAGTATACATAGAGAATTGAAATGTATTTATTTCTATTTGTATGTTTCATTTATGGGAAAACATTATATGTTATCATGATGTCATGACAGATTATATACTGTCAGTGAATTATATAGGATAATTCCAGTATTTCCCAATACCAGGTAAAGAGAACCAGCAACACAGACGTGTTACTTATTTGATTCAGATCTGAAGAAATACCGTTCATACAAAGGTACATCTGTGAGGGATTTGCTACGAGCAATGCGCAATAAGGTATGCTACTGTTTCTGCTCATCTCATACGATTCCTTATTGTTTCCGACTTCTCACCTATGATATTCATAGCTCACCCACTTGAAACATCTTTAAAAACGCTGAACAAACTGGACCGAGACGCCGTCATTCAAGTCTCGTAATATTTACTCAACCAAAATTCATCCGATCGTTGAGTACAAAATCGTCGATTAACCTCCGCCGTTGCACGCTGAAAAAGTGGCTACTCACCGATCGCGTTGTGCCGTCGTCGCACGAGTCAAGCCGGGGATCTTTCGCCGAGCTCTATGTCGATGTTCACCCTTCTTCTCAATGTTCTCTGCAGAAGCACCACTACCGGGAGCTCGCGCCGGAGGTGCAGGAGACGCTCGGCAGCGTGCCCGACCACTTTGTGCACTACTTTACGTCGCGCTTTCCCGCGCTGCTCTCGCACGCGTACGGCGCGCTCAAGTGCTGTCGCCTGGAGCGCGTCTTCCAGCAGTATTACCCGTACTCTGACACGTAGCCGATGCGCTCGTCCGGAGACCGTGTTGTGCGATGCCGTGACTCACGCATCTGTTCATAGCTTATTAATTCATGTTCCACTGCGGACCAGTATATTCTCATGTGGATGATGGTTTGTACTGTGCTGTGTCCTGTTTTATAATTTGGAATATTGGGTGGTTGGAATAAATAATCCAAATATATTTATAATATAATTCGACGTGTATGTTCACTTTTCGTTTACCTTGTACGTACATGCGCACCTGTGTAGAATATCATTAGTGTAGGTCAATGCAATGTATGTATTATATGGCTTAGAATGACTTAGTGACATCGTTTGCACACAACCTACTCATTGTGACTCAAGGTTAAATCGGGTTTGATGAAGGTTTTATTATGTTGATTCGTTTGCCTATTTTAAGCGCATAAAATATCATTACTGACTTTCACATGCGTACACACGCATATGGGGTTGGAAATTGACAGAGTTCAGCTTTATCTGAGTTAGTTGATGTAGGTTCTGACTTTTCATTTCCACTGGCTCGATATATATATCACCTCTCTTCTTGCAACGCCCAACTCAAATAAGACATTTATTGCTTCATATATTCGTTAAAGACAATCTAAGTATTTTTTGTTTATGTATATGGCACAGGATTTACTAAGGCTGTAAGATCTAACCGGACCTTAGCTAACGGGGGGGGGGGGCAGTTGCCCATCACGACCTTAGCATCAAGGCAAACACCAGACATATAATTCACTGCCCAGAACACAAACCGCACCTGGCGAAGAAAGACTAGAAAGAAGGCACTCGGGGAGTGCGAATCCTCAACACACGCGATCACTACACGTGTGATATCAGAACGCTATTCTACAGCGCAGTGAAATAAATCGATATTAGAACACACTCTGCCACACACAACACACCTGGAAATACCGCTTGGAGCCCCGCCCCGCGTTAACAATGGTATGGTCCTTCTGAGATGACCCAGCGAACTGAGATGAACCTCAGAATCAATAGGATTCTACCGCCCCATAAGATGTACCGGTGGACCAAGTTTGAAATTCCTAACTCTTGCGGTTGCAAAGATATCGAGCGGACAGACGCACACACACACGCATGAACGCACGCACGCACGCACGCCCCCCCTCCACACACACACACACACACACACACACACACACACACACACACACACCCCCACACACACACGCGCGCGCGCGCGCGCGCGCGAGCCAAATACAATACCCTCCGCTACACTTCGTGCGGAGGATAATGAGTTGGTTACATAACTTACATTATGCCTGCCTACCAAACATTCAAGAATCAGATGTGGTTTGAATAAGACATAGCTACCTATATTTCTCGTGTCTTCCCGCATGTTCTTCTACACATCATTGCTCATATCTAACGATGTCTTAACGATGTCTTGCATGCGTTATGTCTAATTTTTGACAAAAAAGCGTGCTCCTCCTGTTTGTTTAAACATGATTATATGTTTGCTAATTGTGCCGGTTGTTGGCATTGAAAACGATGGGTAGATTGGAATGGAAAGAAATTGGAATGTTAACAGTTTGACTCTCTACATTACGTATTTAGCTAAGAAAATTGGTTACAAGCGGAGCTGTAGTACAGTGATGACATTGTGGCCACCGCGAGGCGGTTATAGGGTTATTCGTACGTGTAAAAAGAGAGCAGATATCATGTCTCAGGAGCCTATTGAATGTTGTGGAATGTAATACCACGCAATTTTACTGTCGTTTGTTGTGTAAAGTATTTTCAGAGAGCTTAATTACTAAGTCTAAAATCACACATGCACGCGCAGTTGTGCATTTACGGAATACGAAGCTTTAACTAAGTTTAAATTGATGAACTACATTAGCAATCATACACTGTAAATTGTTTAGCTGACGTGGAAACTTATTTATTGTCCCTTTCCGAACGCCCCTGGATCACATGCAGTATTAATTCTCCATCAGAAAACAGTCTGCAGTTGTGAACCATATTATTATTACGTTTCTGCTTAATTTCCATCAGCACAGCATTGTTTTGTATAACGTTACATTGCACTCAGAAGTACATAATCACACAATTATAATTGTATTTATAAATTATATGTATTAGCCTACTGATCCAGATTTAATAACATACACCCAACTGTAACGTACATGACAACACACGAGTCAGAGGTCATTTGATGGCAGCACACGGGTCATAGGCCATGCCAAGATAGTACACAGTTCAGAGCTCAGTCTATGACGATGTATGGACGAGGTCACTTTAGCTAGGATAGTAAACGAGACGGATGTCACTCTATATGATAGTATACAGATCAGAGTTAATTGTCATAACAATTCCTCCCCCCCTCCCTCTGCCTCTCACAATATGCGTCAAGCCTAAAGTTCAGAGTCAAGTCTGTGTATCGGCCTCAGGATAGAACCAGAATTGAATAGTGCTAACATATTTAAGCACATGTAATACAGTCGCCTCCCTGTGATCACGGACAACAATGCTTACAAAGCGCGTTCTTCACTCGAGCCGTACAGAAACCCGGCGATTCAGTTTAGTACATCAACCCTATGCGAAATGGACTATATTTTTTTCAGTAAAATACACAAAACAATCATTTTTTATCATATTATGGTTTACCTTTAGGTATTTTATCAAAAATTTGCGAAAAAAGCGTGGCCTAATCGTGACGTAGATTTGGGTATCTGTGTGCATATAGTTGAAAAATAACACATGCAGATAGCTACACATTACTTTAACATACATATTTTTTGGCCTTGGCATAAGCTTTAATTAACGTACGTACTCTATACTCTACACAAGACCCCTTACGTAAGAGGGATCCATTGACTGTATTTTGGACATCGTGCCATTGAGATATTTACATTTCTAGAGAAATATTTATCTTAATAAATGTTTTCTACTATCGACCAAATATGAATATATACCTTAAGAATTACAAGTTGTGCATTAAATCGCACACGAGTAGACGTAAAACACGCACACTAATGATAAGTAGGAGATAACTCGATGCAACAGAAACACCAAACACGTGTCAGAAAATCTCTCAAAAGACATAGTGAGTAACAAACAATAATTAGCGACTGACACAAATTTGATGCACGTATATCCGATGTCAGATCATAAATTTATAAGATCCCATATTAGTAATTATTATATTGAAAACCAACGCGACAAGAAGCAATGCAAGATCTATATCGCAAGTGAATATGGGCGGCCTAGCTACATTTCAACCATAAAAATATCAATATTTGAATCAATTTTACGTATTGTACTTGTACAAGCTACACTCAAATCCTATAACATTGTTTTCTTCATTGATTAGCCAACTCCTGCAGACCAAACCTTTATAATATAAAAGTTTAATTAATGAAATACTATGAAATATTTAACTATATATTTATTAACTAATTGATAACCTTATTTAATTGAATTCCTGTTGGAAATTCTTTGGAAATTTACAAAGTATTCTTTTTCTTTTTTGCACATCTATTAACCTTATTCCTCATTAAATGCTTGCGAGGTAATATGCCATATATTTACATATTTTTACATGTTCACCACTGTACAAGATGTTTTTATCTCATATCTTACTATAATGAGGCAAAAATAATCACGGCTTAAATGTAATAAATGTTTACAAATTGTTATCGTACAACAACCAGCGCTTAGCCTTCTGCTTTAATTCTTACAATATATCCATAATCTTTCTTTTTCCTGATCAAATCAGAGTATTCTATCGTTTGTAAGTGAATAACTAATATTAAGTTGTTAGGACGAGTTAGATGAAATACGAGATTACAATGGCGAAAATTATATAGACGTTTTCTACTAAGTAGTAGTAAGTACTAAGTACTACTTCTATACATACCCTGTGCATACCCCATCGTACCCAATAACAAGAGTTTATACCGATATCTTACTACACCGACCGTGATCCCGACGCCTAGCGTTACTTCTCCGTTTCGTTCCGATGCGCTGCACTAGAATACAGAGCAGCGAGAGGACCAATCCTATCGGCAGCACAAGCAGGACTCCCGCCATGGTGTTTACGTCAAGACTCTGGGCGTCTACTGTCATTCTTCTTTGCTGCGAGCATTCGTGCGGTCCGTGTGAGAGAAACTGATAAATCAGTTGCTTCATGAGACCACTTTGCAAGTACCACTGCAGTCCTTTATTAACGCCTTTCTCGTGTTTGCTGCCATTCGGCACGACCCATGAAAGATACTTTGTCTGTATTTTCATCGGAGCAATAGATAGTCTGCAAGTCCCCGTTGACGCATAGTCTGCGCGTAAAATCCCGTACGAGCTTTTTATGTCGTTGAGAAATGCATAGTTTCCGGCGAGCACTAGTTTCAGCGCATCGTCTGCGTGGTTTACAATTGCGCGACTGTCCGCCGACATTTTCTGCCAGATCTTTCCCAGGTCCGATTCTGAAGGCGCTTGCTGAAGGATGTCCGTAATTTCCCGCGCTGCTACTGTGGTCGGCGTCATCGTCGAATTGGTGAACTCGTGGACTGTAGTAAACGGATATAGAATTGACGGCTGAATAGCAAGAAAGCTGACTAGTTTTCCAGAGTAAAGGGCGCAGACAATTAGAACAAAAAGCCACCACGTCGACAGTACTATTCGGGAAGACAGAGCTCGAGGCAAGCTGACTCCGCCCTGCTGTAGAAGAGAACCAAACATGTAGACCATGTAATAGCCGAGGTCGCGCGTAGATTCCGCGTTTTCCTTTAGTTGGCTGTCCCCACGTGACCACATCTCCATAGCCGCCATAATGCCAGCTGTTAGGAGTGAATACGCAAGCACGAACAGCCAAATATATGTGTCAAATGGATCAAAAATATTTAACATTCCCATCTTCTCCTGCGGTCTTTTAATTATGGCAACACAGTAGTTTTCCATAATTGGTGTTAAAAATTGCATCGTGTTGGCTCGGCGACGAGTCTTGACAAAGAGAGAAATGTCTAGGTCGAGCAGACCCCTCCCTACCGCAGAAAGTTCCTCCTGCAGAGAGTTTCTAGTGTGAATTGTAAACGTGAAATTTAGGTGCTTGCTCACATCCTCTAACAATGTCTTTGAAAACAAAAACCACGAATTATCCGGCCAGCGATGGTATCCCACGCTCATATGCAAGCCGTTAAGTTGTTGGATTTCATAGGGAGGCAAAAGGCTTGCGACTTCGTGACTCAGCATCAGCCTGGAGCTGTTAGCGGCAGCCAAAACCACACACGCTGGAGAAGTCGGTCGTGTACCCTTAGTCAGCACACATGTTGATGTCAGTAGAGTGTAGATGAGCAGGTAGCGCAGTGACATGTTGCTCGGCTGCCAATAAGACACTCACTGAGAATGTATTCTCATAGTCGGCGGCTTCTCGTAAACTTCGTGCGCAGCTTATGTACACACTGGTAGCGGTCTTTTGTAGATGACAAATTGACAGAGGCATTATTCGCCACGTCTGCCGTTTGTGTATCTAGCGTGCAGATATTTACCTATATACCTACTATCCATACACGCTTATTTGCTATCTTGAGAATTATTCGACTGCGAGTTTAATTGGTTTGGATTATATTGCTTTCGTTGTAGTAAATAGTTAATGCGGGCAGTATTTTCGCTTTGTGAGCTATGGTCATATATCAATAGTAAAGATTGGATTACCGTGGAAGCCAGAACACTCTATAAACACTGCATTCGGGGCCAGATGAAAGGCGTTGTGTCTGCATGGTCAACACAGGTGTTGCTAGCGTGCTGGTCCTAGAAATGCCGCGGCGCGAATGTGTATGCTGCGGCATTTCTAGCGCAGATTTGGTTGGATAGTTCGCATGCGGCACGGGGTTCGGCAACACACAGTGACTATAATACTGCGAATTAGTTTTGCTGACCAGTCACTGTGAAATGATGCTCGTGTCGTATCATTTCGTATAGTCAGGTAATGTTCTAAACCTTACGTTGTGTTATACATGTTCTTAACCCGTTGTCGCGTTTCGTGTTTGCATTTCCCGCTTGAAGGTATGTCAGCTTCTCTTTGTCTCTCGTGCGACGTAAGACGAGTGACGATGAAGATCACAGTAAAGTAACATAAAGTCTTGTTGTACGGTCTAGATGATTTATTCTACGTATAGAACTACATGACTTGACTACGTGACTACACAAAGATAACTATAGGTGTGGCTACATGCCACGCCTGAACTACTCGCGGTGTCAACCCGCGCCCGCGCGCGTCGTGCGCGGACTCACTCTCCTAACTGTTCTGCATAAACTACTACGGATAACTACTACGGATAACTACGTCTGCCGGGGTGCGCGCTGGGTCTTATATTATGACAGCAGATCAGGCTCGTCTTTAATTATTTACAAGCATGCCTTTAATTAATTAAATGCGTGTATGTAAAGTTACAAGCATGCACGTAATTAATTAAATGCGTGTATGTAAAGTTACAAGCATGCACGTAATTAATTAAATGCGTGTATGTAAAGATACATGCATGCTTGTAATTCCAACCAATCAGACAAAGTCTTACAAATAATTAAACGCGTGTATGTAAAGTTACAAGCATGCACGTAATTCCAACGCGCACCACCCGCGTTTCCACACGCTGAGTCTGATTGGTTGGAATTACGTGCATGCTTGTAACTTTACATACACGCGTTTAATTATTTGTAAGACTTTGTCTGATTGGTTGGAATTACAAGCATGCATGTATCTTTACATACACGCATTTAATTAATTACGTGCATGCTTGTAACTTTACATACACGCGTTTAATTATTTGTAAGACTTTGTCTGATTGGTTGGAATTACAAGCATGCATGTATCTTTACATACACACATTTAATTAATTACGTGCATGCTTGTAACTTTACATACACGCGTTTAATTATTTGTAAGACTTTGTCTGATTGGTTGGAATTACAAGCATGCATGTATCTTTACATACACGCATTTAATTAATTACGTGCATGCTTGTAACTTTACATACACGCGTTTAATTATTTGTAAGACTTTGTTGAATTATTACTGAATTTTAATTGAACCTTTTCCATTTCGTGTACGCATTTCCGCACATCCGGAGATATGTGTTTGCGCACGCGACGTATAAACGAAAGAAATATTTCTCAGTTGATTTCATTCAAAGGCAAGCACATGCTCACTTCTACTTGACTTGATGCAAAAGATGTCTATACTCCAGGATCTCGCGTTAGCAAACACTAGGTACTATAGCTACCGAGTGTCATTATACGCCAGAATACTGAGATAGTTGAGCTATACCTTTTTGCATGCATTTGCATTGTATCCTAATAGTATTATTATTATCAGTAGGCCTAAAGAGTAGAATGCAGATAATAATTAACAGCACTAGTCTTCCAGATTTGCAGATGTAATTGATTAAAAGATGTGAGTCAATTTGAACAAGCCAAGTACATTAAGTTTATTTAAAAGAAAATTATTATTAAGGCAAAGAAAAATACTGAGAGACGACACTATGAGATTTTCAAATATGCGATATAGGATGGCGGAACAAATTATAGATACATAAGATACCGTCGTCTGGCGCGACATATCTTTTTCTAGTAGTTGAATTGCAGGCGTTATAATTGTAACATTTAATTAATCATAGGTATTAACAAAATGGAATAAAAAACGAAATGAACAAGTGGATCAAGAGCAGTAGATAAACTACAGAGTTTATGTGAACTTTGATAATGTTCTCTAGTTCGTAGTTTCAAAATTAATATTAGATAAAGAGAAAAGCAATTCAATCCGGTGTTTATCCAATAATAATACGACCATGCTTGAGCGCAATGCATCTACAAACAAGTGCCCGCCAGAGCGACAGCGACTCACCTGACGGCAGGTGTTTCGGATGCTAAACTCACTGGCAAACGAATGAGAGCACCCTCCCATCACCGCGTTCGCGCTCGAGCATATATCTAGTAGCCACCATTCGT